>NC_041391.1:711836683-711908294 GCF_002162155.2 Triticum dicoccoides
AGAGAAGGAAACGAACCATGATCACACTAAGGAAGTAAATGAAACAGCCAGAAAGCTGGGACTTCACCGAGAATTGGGAAAGTGAACATTGTCCAAAAAAAAAAGTTGGTAATGAGTTCTTTGTCTTTTCTTGAAATTAACATGAACAATTTTTTATCTCAATTTTTTTATAAAAAAAATAACACTGCAAGTGACCTTGCACTTGCAGAAACACAAAGTACAACATGAAAGATGTAATGATAATCCTGAATGTGCGCCACCATACGAGAATGCAAACAGATGGGTGCCAAGCGCCATTGAGGGCCGCCAGATCTGAAGTTTAATGGCGTGTCCAGTGCGCTGCCCTGGCCAAATTCTTTCAACAGTAATGGCTTCACCTTTGATAAGCTACTTTGTAAGACTGACAACCAGCATATCAGCGATAGAGCTAGCCGTGTCGAGTTAGGTTGAAGATGAGACCCTTTTTTTTCTCTGGTGTTTGCTGCGGTGGTGCTAGAGGCAAGTAACGAGCGCTGGAGTCAAGCTCAAGGGTGTCGTCGGTCTTGATTGTGTAAAGGATAGCTTTCAGATGTCTTTTTACTAGTTTTGCCCAATAAAAAAAAATAGCGCGCTACAACAAAATAGCGACAACCTCAAAATACGCTATTAGCGTGCTATATCGCCATATAGCGTGCTATTAGCGAGACATTATACACTAATATATTTAGCGAGAAAATTATTAATATGCTATAGCGTGCTATATCGCGATATAGTGTACTATTAGTGAGACATTGTACACTAATATATTTAGCGAGAAAATTCTCAATACGCTATAGCGTGCTAGCTATTTTTTTCAGTTTGCCAGATCGATGTCTTCGTGTGGTTTATACTTTGGTCATCTTATATTAATTAGACATGTACTACCATGAAAAAATACGAAAAGGAACACTTTTTTTTGGTAGTAGCAGAGAGTAGAAATACTACTACAAGTTTTTTTTAGAAATAGTACAAGGTGGACCTCGAGGACTGAACAACAATGACTGCAATTGCACATTGGGCCTTTAGCCCATCGGTGCCATCGTTCCTCCATCACAAGCCTCCCACCCCTAAGGGTTCCTTCTTCCACCAAGAGAGCAAAGGGGATCGGGAGTCAGTTATGCGCCGCCGCCTACCCTGCGCGGCTGCGCCCATCTCCCACCTCGCGCCGTCATCGTCGCCGTCGGATGCCTCGAATGGGGATCCAGTGCTGCTTGCGAGTAGGCGACCAAATAAGCAGCTCCCAATCGAAGCAGCAGCAGCTCCATTTTTCGAGCAGCTCCTTTCCGAGCTGCGACCGGCAATCGAAGCAATCAAGCTGGCTCCAGTCGGAGCCGCAATCCGCAATCGAAGCAGCTCCCTTTTTTAGTGGCTAATCCGGAATCAAAGCAGTCCTTTTCGGATTACAATCAGAAACAGGCCCTCTTTCGAATTCAGTCTCCAGGTTTCCATTGGTGGCGAGTCTCAATTGGTGGTGGACAGCCTAGACATCAGTACCCGCCAATTTCAAGAGGAGACGAGCAACAACTCCCTAAACATCAGTTTTCGGAGTGACCAGCAACTCGGGCGATGGCCAAGTCTAGTCGCCGGCGACGGGCTGCCAAATTGAATGCTAAGGTGAGTTCCTTGTCCTCTCCTTCCTCTGAATATCTTATTTTCCTGAGAGTATATACTTAGCCAGACAGGGGTCAAATTTCAGCCTAGTAGACAGCATAAAATTTGAATCCTTTGAGTCTATCAAATTTTAGTTTTTTGATACAAAATTGCATCATCTTTTAGCCTATCGAAATCTACTTTTTTTTGTACAAAAGAGAAATTAGATTTGTGTTATCTTAAATAGATCAAAGCTGCATCTATGCGACGGTAGAGAAATTGTATCTCTGGGACTATGAAACTTGCCACTTTTGAGACTACCAATGTTGCATATTTGATTTGTTTCTGTGCCAAATGCAGAAAGGCAGTCGAGATGATAGGATCAGCAGCTTGCCCAATGATATCCTGGTCAACATTCTTGATCGACTCGATGTCCGCGACGCTGTGAGAACCAGTGTCCTCTCGAGACGGTGGAGTCAGCTTCCTGCCATGCTCCCACAGCTTAGAATAAATGCTCAGGACATACTGCCCTCAAAAATTAAAACCGGCATGTCCGATGATGAATTGGTTCGAATGTCCAATGCAGTTGTGATCAAAGCGACGAAGAGCATACTGGCACGCAGGGATCCAGTCGAGTGCACCATCCGCTTATTCAGTGCGACGTTCTACTTGAGCGACGATGCACCCTTATCAGTTGGGCATGCTGTTGGCAGTGCCATGGTGACACACAAAATTGAGAAGGCCGAATTCAGAGTTTTGACACAGAAGAAACGCCTAGAGTGCACCATTGGCGATATGCTGACCTATGGGAAACGGTTTGTGTTGTTTTTCAACAAGTGTCTAAATGCATTCGCTGGTCTCACGCGCCTCTGCCTGCAGAACTTGAGATTCGCTGAATCTGACTTTGTCTCCAACATCCTCGTCACTTGCAAGCAGTTGAATTATTTAGGTTTTCTCAATTGCGACACAAAGAGTTGGATAACGCTCCAAGTTGAGCACGCACAACTCAGTGAGCTCAGTATTGTCAATTGCCGTTTTGACATGGTCGAACTCACCTGGCTTCCGAAGCTCACCTGTCTGGCGTTTGAGATTTGGATCGCTTTCAACGAACCACCACTGTCATTTGGCTATGTCCCATTGCTTGAGGTTCTGAGCCTTTCAAATGTTGCTTATAATCGGCACAAAATGGTCAAGTTAAGTACATTTCTTGGCGAGACCTCTGTTCTAGACCTGAAGTTGGGGTTTAAATGTGAAAAGGTAAGTCGGATGATTGCTTTTGTTCTGGCTTCACTTGCTCACTACTCATCCTATCATGTGCTTATTGTTGCAGATTTGGGTTCAACCAGAGTGTTTGGCCGGAAGGCAGGCACATGTGTTCCACCAACTAAGGATTCTCCGTCTATTTGGCATTCCTGAAGGGTATGATCTCACCTGGACAATGTTCTTCTTGGAAGCGGCACCGTCCCTGGAGGAGCTCTACATGACGGTTTGTTCTCAACTAAAGCCTGTTCTTTTTTTTTTTGAGGGGTTGCTCCATTCTTAAGGACATTATGTTCCTCCCTACAGTCTTTTCTTTTGAGGGGTTGCTCTATTCTCCATTGCATGACTGCACACACCTGTGCTTTCACATGGCATGCAAAATTAACCTGTTCCATTTACCTTTGTCCTATGGGTGGTACGCAGGTGGTTGATCATCCGTGTGAAATGGAAATGGATGAGAAGGTGAGGAGGCGGGAGTCGTATAGCGAGAACAAGGGGGTCCAGTGGGAATCACCTACACCAAATTTCAAGCACCATCGTCTCACCAAGCTAGCCTTCTTCTGCTTCCAGTCTGAAGAATACATGGTGAGTCATGTCAGGCGTGTCATGAAAGCAGCGGTGAATCTAGGGGATGTGTACCTGTATGACAGGGTCACATGTATCTACTGCGAAGGCGTGGAGCCTCTAAAGCCGATAGTGTTTCCGAAGACAGATGAGCAGATGTCTTCAGTGGAGAAGCAAATCAGAGAGGGCACTGAGTCACCTGCCATAATCCATTTCCTGTCGGCTGCTGAAATAAGCGATGATTATCTTGCAAGGATATGTGAAGACGGTTAGACACAGCTTCTTTGCATACCAGTCGGCTGGAATGAGTATTGCATTGGACTAGAAAAAAGTGGCGCAAGTCTGCATTTCCTTAATTTGGTGTGCTTTTTTAGTTGCAATGCCTTGTATAATTAAAATCGGTTGAAAGTAATCGTGGCACTGTTGTCTGTGAATTCAAGAATTTGATAATCCAGTTAAATTTTAGACCAAAGTTTCTAGAGTTATATTGGATCCAGTGATCTGTAATTTTAGACCAAAAATGCCATATTTCATGAGTTTGACTGTCACTAGAAAATTTGCGGGGCAGCGCTCCAGTTGAACATATACACATTTTTTTTCAAAAAGGAGGCAAAAGATTTGCCTCATCGATTAGTTAAGAAGAAGAGAATTGCCTAGTTAATTTTTGGAAAACCGGGCGAAAACCGTTACAAACAACCCAAAGACGCATTACTCACACAAGAAGAAACACGTGACCGCACATGTGGCCCTCCCAATGCACCGCAACCCTCGACACTTGTACAACACAATGGAGCTTCACACAAGAACACTGACAATCATGAAATCGCAGGCGCCTTCCAGATGACGCCGCCCTTCTTGCTTTTGTTTCTCTTTGCTTTCTTCCTATTGGGTTTCTTCTTGAGGAGGCATCCATTTGTGTTGCCAGATCCAGACTAGTCAGCCATCCATTTGTCAGGAAAGTCGTAGAACTCATTGTACTTCTTGATGTAATTTTCTTCTACCAAGGGGCTCCTAGGGGCAGGCACCAACAAACCATCCGCATCGACATCGTCGACCCGAGGAACCCCCAACACGACATCCTCCACCACAGGCATTTTTGGGCTATACGTGGATAAGCATTCATCTTGGATACGCTCGCACGGTAGAGGAATGCTGCGTAAGGTTTGGTTTTAAATTTGTGCAAATCTAGAATTTCAGCGAATGGCAGTTTTTAAGGCAGGGCAGCATAAACTTGGCTCTGTCAGTACGGAACACGGTTCAAGGGAGCTAGGAACGCGATGGCGCTCTCCTGCCCTGCTCCGGGGATCTCCAAAGCGCGCTAGCTCGGTGTGCTCCCCGCTGCCATCGCTAACATCATTTTTTAAACTTTCAATCTAACCATGTTCGTGGACCACCTAGCGACAACTAGAAGCACTGGAGTGGATTGAAGGCGCGCCGTCATCGCCCCTTCTTCACCAAAACTGGGCAAACCTTATTGTAGTAGACAGTCGGAAAGTCGTTGTGCTAAGGCCCGATAGCCAATGAAGAAAGTCGTACATCAGAAGGATCAAACCTGTAAACACCTAAACAAAGACCTTCGTGTAGGTCTTTCGTGTATCGAGGCTCTTTTGTCTCCTAACTATAACCCTATTTCTATGGAATAAAACCCGCTTGCCCGAAAAAAAGACAACAAATTTTGATACATCATGCGCCTCCCAATTTTCCTGCCTTTTCTCATGGCTAATGTGAACTTATCAAAACCTTCCATCCTCTTCAGACCATAAACATTTTCAGCCATTGGGTCTTTACTTAGATGCATGTCGGCCGTTTGAGTTACTGTCAACTCATCTCTCTCTTTTTTAACCTAGGAGCTTTATTGATTATACTCAGAGGTAACACATTGGCGGGTAATACATCCAAAGGGATTCCAGAGCAAAGTTAATCCAGAGACACCTTCAACAAACCTCACTCGCTTGTTCAGCGCAGAGGCAGTGCAAAGGTCGCTTGGGGATGCGAAGGAGAAAGTTCAGTGCGGCGGTTGAATGCCCGCGCGGCTCACAAACCTCTTTTTACCGGTGGCGGGAGGAACCGGTGGATTCTAAACCAATAAAATGCTGCCACCTCAAAAGTTATGGGACCACATGCATATACAGGCCAAGTATTCTCATGTTTGCATGGCTCGTATTTCCCAGGGCCAGGGCCCACCATGTGCAAGTGCAATCCCTACTAAGGAGTCCACAACCGTGATTGCAATGGGTGTTGTCCTTTTTTTACCCCATCCCAAAGCAGGTAATTTAATAATCAATCTAAATTAGGAAATTTAATTAGCTTAATATTAATCCCTATTTTCTAATTTGATTTCACTTAGAGATATTTTTAAATATTTTAATAATTTTAAAAACTAAATTATTTCAAAGAACCACTTCCAAATATCTGAAAATAATTGATTTTGCTCATTTCAAAAACTAATTTTAATTTTTTCAGAAAACAAATCTCACTTATTTCAAAATACTAATTTCACTCATTTTCAAAAGCTGATTTCAATAATTTCAAGAACACATTTCACACATTGAAACTACTTTCGGCCATGTAAACAGATTTCACGTGCACTCTAGTAGAAAACTTGAATGTAAAGCAATGTAAACCAACTTGGTCACATGTAACCCTATCCCTCATCCACATATATAAGGAGAGGTAGGGACCTCTCAAGTATGCGGCCAATATCTCCAACTGATCCAATCTCTCCACGAGACAAACACATCAATAGAATAAGACATGCTGGATGTAGGGTATTACCTCCCCACGAAGGCCTGATCCTGGGTAAAATCCGCCTCCCGTGTGTTTCCTATTCTAATCTTGTATGTGTGCTCTGCCCCATGAGTAAGCCTATGCAGGTATCTGCTGATTTTTGCACCGTCAGCGTGTACCTTGCTGATATAGAGATCCGAGTCGAGAGCAAAGGCTTCGCTGAAGGCCAACGCCTCCAGCGTCTCGGCCTGCACCATGTCCTCTAAAAAACGGTTATGCACTATTTTGGGGCACCTATTGAGATGCTCTTAACCAAAGGTGGCCAAATGGGTCGGTCCTGGCGTGGTAGCCCGATAGCCCGCATGCGTGGCCTGGCACATTTATGATCGGGTCTTGCCGATACATGGCCCGCCAAGGGCCTTGCCTGGGCGCGTTCGCTAGCACGACACGACCCGTTCACCTTTCAAAGTTTTTTTATATATTAGTCCTTGAAAACAACCGAAATAGGCCTAAAAATAGCCAAAAATCTGGCGGACTGTTGGGCTAAACATGCCGATGGCCCGGTCCGTTACCTTGGTGTGACGTGCCTGGGCCAGAGAGCATGGCACGAGTCTGGTCCGGCACAAACCCTATTTGGCGCTGCAGGCGCCTATTATAGGGCATTTTGCTAACAGGCACCAACCAATCGGAACAATCCACCACATGTGACCAGTTGCTCATTTTTCTCCTTCTATTCTTTTCCCAGAATGCGACCGTTTTTTTCTTATCCTTTTCGGTTTCTTTTTTGTTTTCTTTTTCTTTTGCAAATGCGTGAACTTTTCTTAATTTTTGCAAAAAAATAAAATTGATGAACTCTTTTTTTAGATTTGTGAACTTTTTTCAGAATCGATGATTTTTTTTTCAAATTTTATGAACTTTTTTCAAATCCGGTGAACTTTGTTAAATTTATGAACTTTTTTAGAATTTGATGAAGTTTTTTTTTCAATTTTTTTGAACCTTTCTTAAATTCTATGAACATTTTTGAGAATTGATTAGCTTTTTAAAATTTGATGAACGTTTTTCCAAAATTGATGAACCTTTATCAAATTTGATTTTTTACTATTAAAATCTGTGAACATTTTTCAAATTTGATGAACTTTATTTTCAAAAACGATGAACTTTTTTTTTGAAAGTCAATGAAATTTTTTCAGGCTTGTGAACTTTTTCTTCCAAAATGAAGAACTTTTTTCGAAATCACGATCTTTTTTCCAAATAATTTAAAAAAATTAAGTGATACCATAGATGAGTGATTATGTTCAATAAAATAGAACCGCGACCTTGTTATTAAGCTCCTGCCTCTGTTATTAGTCACCAATAGCAAGTAGCTCATGTGGCTGGTGGCACCTGTTTGTCACCACGGTGGTGAGGTCGTATCCTGAGGAGAGCATATATTTTTATTTTTTTTGTTTTGCGAGCTTTTCATGGGCCGGCCCAGCGCGGGGCGCTGCAGGCGCCAGGAGCGATGGGCGCCTGCAGCGCCGGTATCCCGACACAACCCACCTAGTACATGGGTCGGCCCATTTAGTGCAGGCTGGGCTGAGCCATGTCATGCCGGCCCATCTGGTCAGGTTTGCTCTTAGCCCATCCGTGCCATCATTTCTCTCCATCGCAGGCCACCCCTCACCTAGAGTTTCACCATGTTTAAAAAAACCCTAGGGTTTCACCATATCCTTAACAACATGTTTGGTTGGGGTAATTAGAGTTAGGAAATGCAAATTGAAGGGGTACGAGACTTTAATCTATGACACCGTCAATTGTCACGACCAAACAAGGAAATATAATTTCTTCTCGAATGCTCTCACATAATTCCTATCATGCGCCATACATAGGATTAGAAATAAAACGACTCATCCCATATCTAATCTCAATACAACTCCCTACTCTAAAACTCTCATTCCCCTTTCCAAATATTACCAAACACGCTGTAAAAAAAAACTAACTAGGGGTGACCAGAGAGCAAAGGGGATCGGGAATCTGTTATGCGCCGCCGCCTGCCGTGCTTCAGCAGTGGCACCGCCCCTCCCACCTTGGGTTTCGCCAGAGAGCAAAGGGGCCGCCGCCTGCCGTGCTTGAGCAGCGGCACCCAAATAAGCCGCTCCTCCTTTGGGAGCCGCACTCCCCAATCGAGGCAGCGGCAGCTCCATTTCGAAGCTGCTCATTTCCGAGTTGCAACCGGCAATCGAAGCAACTCTTTCGAATTCAGTCTCCGAGTTTCCATTGGTGGCGGGAACCCAGCAGCTATATATACTATCTGGCCTGACGGCACCGCAGTACCCGCCAGTTTTCGAAGAAGAGCAATTCACGGCAACTCGTGAGCCTTCAGCTTGCCGAATTTCGGAGGAGACGAGCAAGCTCCCGTGACATCCGGCGATGTCGAGCTCTCTTCGCCGTCGACCGGCTGCCAGACCGATGGCCAAACCATCCGCCAAGGGCCTCAACAGCTCTAACCGATGGTCCTCTCTAGCCAATCTGGTCAGTTGCTTATCATGGTTTCTGTAGATCTTTTTTTTATTGCCTGGCATAATTCCTTCTATGAGTGGTCAAACTGGCACAATTGAGTTTTCGACGCACAATTGAATTATTGAAATAGCATCATATAGATGGTAATAAATCAACTCTGATTTCCTTTCATGCCAAATACAGGGAGAAGAGGAAGGGCATCATCAAGATGATCGGCTCAGCAATTTGCCTAATGATTTGTTGCTTAATACTTCCTCCGTTCCGAATTACTTGTCCTCAAAATGGATGTATCTAGAACTAAAATACATCTAGATACATCCATTTCAATGACAACTATTTCCGAACGGAGGGAGTATCATAGAGCGACTTGGTACCACAGATGCCGCAAGAACCAGCATCCTTTCCAGACGGTGGAAGCCAATCCCTGCTATGCTCTCCAAAATTTGTCTGACGGTTGGTTCCTCGGACTATGACTATGACAGGTCAAAGTTGACATGTGACCATGTAGTTCGGGCCAATGCCAACATGCTTCAAGCAACCAGGAACTTGCTGGAAAACAGGACAAGTCTATACCCCATTCATCTCCTGCGCCTGCAATTTTTCTTGGGAGATGAATCCGATAGCATGCATTGGCCGGACTGTTGCCGACACCATATCAACACAAAAGGTTGGATCTGTCGAGTTAACTCTCCTGACAAAGAAGGGAGGCAGCCAATGCTCCCCTGACGATTTCCTCACTCACGGGAAACGGCTCAAGTCATTTGTTGATGCTTGTCCTAACACATTCAGTGGTCTTACACGACTAAGCCTAGAGAGTTTAAGGCTAGGTGAATCAGATTTCCCTAAAATTTTCAGCATATCCAAGCGACTGGAGTTCCTCCGCTTGTGCAACTGTGACATGGGACTGCTGTCTTTGCTAGAAGTGGAACACCCGCAACTCCGTGAACTTGAGATTCTCAAGAGTGATTTTGAGAGAGTTGATCTGAATTGGCTGCCTAAGCTCACAACATTATCTTTTGCATGTTGGATATCTAAGCATGATCCTTTGTCTTTTGGTTATGTACCGTTGCTCCAGACCTTGAGTATCAGCAATACAGCTCTTTCATATCATAAGATGCTCAAGCTAAGTGAGTTACTTGGCAAAGCCACTATAAGGGACCTGCATTTGAACAAGGTTAGTGAAGGTTGTATATTCTTGTTGATGATGCACGTAACATTACCTGGTCATGCCATTGTGAGGTTCTGGTCTCTTATCTGGTTAACATACTCCGCATTCGTCTAAATTTGCAGATTTGGGTTAAACCGGAAGGTCCAAGAGAATTATCTCAGGTGTTCGACAAACTAAGGCTTGTGAGTTTGGCTGACATTTCTGAAGAGTGCGATCTGACTTGGACAATGTTCGTTCTTCAAGGCGCACCCTCCCTTCAGGAGCTATCCATCAAGGTAAATTCTTTGTAGCTAATCTCCCTTTGTGCTGCATGTTCAAGTTTGCTCTGTGCATTGAAGTTACATAAGCTAGTTTGTTTTCTCAAATGTAATTTTGTTTGCCTGATGAAATGCAGGTGTGGGATCATCAATGTGATATGGTCGAGGACGAGGAGCTTAGGAAGAGGCTCAAGTATACCGAGGTGAAGAAGGATGCGTGTGCACGGTGGGAAGCACCTGCATCGGGTTTCAAGCACCACAATCTGACTGTGCTGAGAATCTTTGGGTTTCAGTCAGAGGACAAATTTGTGGATTATATCGCGGGTGTGATAGAAGCAGCCGTCGGTCTTGAGGACATATACTTGTATGAGAAGCCAGCATGTGAGACATGTAAGCGCAATACCAAGGACAGCTACCCACGGACAAACAAGGAGAGGATTGCGCTTAGGAACATATTCAACTGGGAGATGTGCTCGCTTGCAAGGATTCACTTCCCGAGTTCAAGAAACTGAAGATTTCGGGCATGTTCTGAACCTCTCCAACTCCGAACTTCACAAACTCCAGAATCAAATCAGAGCCGAATGCTAACTTTCACGGGAGCCGTCTTGGGCCGCAGTGCAATTTTGTGGAGCAAGGAAAACCCAGCTTTGCGTTTAACAACAATCTGAAGTTCCACGTATTTACATAATTTTGCAACCGCTCAGGAAAACACTTCTACCTGAGCCCTCGACGTATGGGCGAAGCACTGGTCCGAATTGTTTTCCCGCGCCTCCCTCGCCCGGTCTCCCTCTCCCTCTCCCTCTCGAACCCTCACAGCCGCCACCAGTAGCGCGGCTCCCCCCGTCGCCGGTCGGATCCCGTCCTCCGCCTACAGCCATCCCAGCGTCCTTCCCGCCGGATCCCTTCGTCGACGCAGCTATTCTCGTCGCCAGCGAGGAGCAGCAACCCCATGGCAAAGACGAGCTCCACCGGATGCCATCGACGCCGACACAACCGCCAGAGCCACGAGCAGCCACCCGACGGCCGAGCCCTCTAACCCAAACCGCTAGGTGAGCTCCCGTTGGCTGAAGAAAGATGGTCTGCCCATGGCTGACATGGTGTTGCTATTGTTAATGGACATTGCAAAAAATAATAATAATCAGATATTACATGAGTTCAGATATTACTGCTACGAGTTCAGTACAGTGTGCTATGTGTGCAAAATGATGTAAATTCAGATATTAGGCTGCTAGGTACTGCTACGAGCTCAGATATTACTACAATGTACTGCTATGACTTCAGATACATGATTTTGGCTTTGCAAAATAGTACAGTTTGTTCATAATACCTTTTGTACTGCTATGAGTTCATATATTACATAAATTTGGCTTTGCAAAAAGGTATAATTTCGATATTATCCAGTACATGTAAGGACCAACGTGACATGCATAGAAATGCTCTCTGTACAACAAAAATCGCTGCAATAGCCACTGGATTTTTTTTCATATTCATGAGCATCCTTTTCAAAATCGATGATTTTCTTTTCAAATTTGATGATTTTTTTTTGAAAATCTACAAACTTTTTTTCAAAATTGAAGATTTTTTTAAAATTTGATGAACTTTTTTCCAAATCGACGATTTTTTTTTCAAATTTGATGAGCTTATTTTCAAACCGATGCACTTTTTTTTAAACTTGGTGAACTATTTTTTGAAATCAGTAAACATTTTAAATTTCATGATATTTTCAGAATTAAACCGGCATTTTTTTCCTAGGAAACCAACTGAAGAAAAAAACCTATCTTTTTTTATAGAGAACGAAAATGAATAAAAAAACTAGCGGACGAACCTGCGAGCTGGCGAAGCGGGAGAGTGGGCGAAGTTGCTAGCGGGGAAATGGGAGGAGTGGGCGAAGCGGGAGGGCAATACTGGGCTGCGGCCCACTGGAATACCCACGAGCGCCAGCTGCCTAGCTGGCGCTTAAAGCGCTGACTAGGAGCTCCCAGCCACCAGAGCTCCTGAACACTTTCCCATTGCTACCTGAAGTGAGAAGCTACGTAATGAAGCTGAATCCCTTTTCAGAAGTTGTAGGACATCAGAACACGCCCTTCATCATAGGCGCCCAAGTGTTTGTTTAGTCGTGTAACTTGTTTGCTGGCATATTCGGCACTACTGAAGAATGCTAAGAAACCATGGTAGTACAGGGGAAGAACGTTTTAGTCATGTAACTTGTTTGTTTGCTGAAGTTGTTTATTTTGTTGTTGCTGGGATTAATATGTAATCTGATATCATTTCCCTATGATGATAACCTGTCCTTATGTTTTATAATCGGATGTTTTCTAAAATAATGAACTTTTCCTTTGATGCTAAAATAACAAGTTTGTTCAGACTCACGATATGTATTTGCCGGCAAAACTCCGTTGATAGATCTTTTTTTAGTAGCCAATCTATTTCCATGGACGAATCTAGGCAAGACGGCTGCTTTGCTGGTGCCGAAACCGCCCCCATGGCGCCGCCGTAGCTAGTAGCTGTAGGCGGTGCGGGGAGATGGGGGTACTGGAGGGATCGAGTGGGTATAAGGAAAGAAGACGCGGGGCTGTAGCATGTTTTTGATGGTGTGGTATGAGGCGGTTCAACACGGGCACTGCGATCGCCAATCGGTCCACTGATACAGATTTCGACCAACCAGAACGGATCGTTTTCTATTTTCGAGTTACTAGACAGCGAACTAAGGAGATCAAATGCCGAAACACAATCACAGCTACGAAATCACATGACCACAACTCGCAGGAGCTGTCTTGGGACTTCTCAGTAGACATGTTGAAGTTAAATTCTTATATTGCCGAAACAAGACCAAATGACAGTGAACATTCTCTATTGTTACAGAGATGGCGTGCATCAAACAAAACAGTACTGAATTGTTGACATCAGTGGATAGGCAAAATGCAAAGAGCAACAAAAGGACATGCAAATAATCAGAACTGGAATCAATAAAGCGCACTGGAATCACTGCCACATATGTAATCCGTAGCACACAATATCAAAGGTGGAACGATATGTAATCCGTAGCACGTAATATCAAAGGTGGAACTATATGCAATTCGTAGCACGCAACATAAAAGGTGGAACAATAATCTTCGACCAGCATGACAGGCAAATGTATCAGCAAAGGTAAAAGTCTCGGCAGAAGATGCGAAAAACTAGAGACTAAAAAAACTGGCTGAGCTCCATTCGGCTGACACTTTTGTTCCGATCCATCGCCTGCTTCCTGACATCTGTTTGCATTTGAGAATTGAAAGAAAGAATTTAGGAGGACAATTAGGAGATAGTGCTGATAACACAAGTATAAACAATACTTTGTCAAAAGACACAAATCTTGCTGTATTTTTATTTTTCAGTACTCTAAACCCCAGTCGCCGTATGAGCCGAAGATGTAGTACCCGACGAGGCACTTCCTGGCAGCCGCTAGCTTCTTCCGCTGATGACGAGTGCCTTTTGAGACCCAGACCCAGGGGACCTCAATCATGGTCACCTCATTTACAAAACAGAATCGCTAAAATCTTAGCTCATTTACACTACAAGCTCCAAAGAAAAAAAGTATAAACAGCAAAAACACTGCAGAAACTGTAAACAGTCTAAAGCATTCCAGAGATTTTTAAATCTCGGCTCAACTTTAAAAGAAGAGCAATCAGCACATATTTAAATGGACAATCCAAGTACTTTTGGAAAATTACAGCAAACAAGAGTTAAGCAAACTACTGTAAACATCTTCGCAAAATTTACTCCAAACTTCCAGGCCAAAGCTAAATAAACACTTTAATGTCCAGAGGTAAAACAAGAAAATTTAAACAAAGAGACTCTTCAACAGGGGATTTCAAAATATAATAATGATAGCCAAGCAATCATCCCAACAAATTGGTCAGGTTACAGCATTGTTTTATTACAGGTTGGAAAATAGAAAAAACATAGTATCTTAGAAAAAAATTAAAAGGCAATCAACACATTATTAAATGAATAATCCTAGTACCTGGGGAAATTTATACCAAACAGATGAAAGCATAAGCACAATATTTACTTCAAACTTCAAGGACCAAGTTAAATACAAACGCGGGCAAAGCAGGCTTCCGAGAATATAATAAAAACTACTCCATCTGTAAAGAAATATAAGGTCACTTAGATCACTACTTTAGTGAGCTAAACAATCTTACATTTCTTTACATAAATGAGTATAGGCCAATCAATCAGTCAGATTGCAGTGTCATTTTACTGACACAGTTAAGAAGAAATTATGTTTAGAAAGGTTGAAAATTATAGAATAGAATAATGTATGATCTACTGTCCTAGTAGATCACAGTGCAGATCCCAAATAAATTACAATAGAGCAGCAACTTGTATATTCTGAAATAAAAGAACATAGAAAATTACAGTGCAGATCACAAATAAATTACAACAGAGCAACAACTTGTATATTAGTGTATGAACCAATAAAGGAACATAGAAAATTACAGTTCCGATCACAAATAAATTACAACAGAGATTATTTAGAACAGCGTAACAAACCAACACTGAAATAGCATGAATCTTGATTTTTCTCCGAAAGAAAAGGAATAACATTATCTTTATTTTTGATTGGAGGAAGTATATTATCTTGCAAGAACAAGATATTATATTTTTTAAATAGAATATTACACTGAAAAGAACCTGAAAATTACACTTCTTATAACTAGATATTACTATGAAAAGAACCTAGAATATTTATAGAAGTTAAACTTGAAGAAACAAAGGAATTTACACTGATAAGAACCTAGATATTACACTAGATCAGACTCTAAACACTAGATATTCTGCCTGCAAGAACACAAGAATAACAATAGAAATTACACTTTGGTTGTTTTGGTGTGTAGTGTAAGGGGACGATTGCGAAGACACATACACAAATATTAATCTTGTGTATTAATCAACACATTAATTCACTTATATTAGTAAAAAAAAGGTTACATCCAAGTGCATAGTGAATATACACAAACCAGTTATAATATCTAAGCAAAATAGAAGTCTCATTTTGTAATAGCAAGTTCACACTACAAATCTATTTTAGTTAGCAAGCAGGTCTATCTCTTTGGTGAATGCTTTACAAGTTGGACCAAAGGATATGTATTTCTTTTTCTGAGAAAAAAAGGATATGATAGCTAGAGCGATATTATTTCAGAACCAAGTACATATTGTATACACATCATGAACTGATTATTGCCCACTCTAATATGTTAGATATGTTTGACCAGAAAAAATAAAAGAAACCGATCACGTACCGAGCTCCTTGTAAACATCTTGTGTACTCTAGATCTTTTTATTTGCATAGATATGATCATAAAGGCCGCTCTCAAGATAATATTCATACCATACACTTACGGAGTATTTTAGTATGATAGTTAACGACACACACATACACACACACCAATAATGCAAGATTGCACAAAGTAACTCAAAAGGCATCAATTTATTCATGATAATATTATCATACTTAGATGGAATTGATTTAAATGTGTTTTGAGGTGGAATTTATACTTAACATAATACTCCCTCCATTCCATAATGTAGTGCATATAGATTGTTTGAAAAAGTCAAACTTTACAAACTTTGACCAAGTTTATAGAGAAAACTATTTATATCTACAATACCAAATACAGTCAAACTTTACAAGTCATAATGAAGGCGTCTATCCACCATTCATCATCGGGTTCCCAGGTTGACGCTCCTTTGAGCTCGATGTTGAAGAGCGCGGCTGCCTTCCGCGTACGCCTGTCCTTGCGATAGGTGGCTTGCTCCGCCCTCTCCGCGCGTAGAATTCACGCTCGTTGACGACGTCCTCCGAGAAGCGTTGGCGCCACGCCGCCTTGGCATCCTCGTCCATTTCAGCGATGCCGAGGAGAGCTCCCGCCTCCGGTTAACGCAGTGGTCCTCGTTGTTGACTAGCCGCAGGGAAGGCGCAAGCTCCTGCGCCAGCTCCCGCGTCGCCACCTCGGGGAAGTTCATCTCCCTACGAGGCCGTCGGAGGCGCCACGCCGCCACGTCGTACACGCGGGCGGCCTCGTGGGCGGTCTCAAACGTGCCGAAGCAGAGGCGCGTCTCACCGGAGGGAATCTCCGCGTAGAAGACACCGGTGGGTCGCGCGTGGAGCCGCGGACGTCATGGTAGTCTGAACTTCCCCGGCGGCGCGGCGGCAACGAGGACGCGTGGCAAGGCAGAGCGGCGGAGAGGGCGCTGGCGAAGTTGAGCAGCGGAGAGGTTGCGTGGCGAGGCAGAGTGGTGGAGAGGATGCGTTGGTTTTATAGCCCGCACGGCGACGCGAGCCAAAACTGCCACACGCACGCCCGCTTTTTTTGCGCGCCAGGTTTTCCCGCGTTCGCTGGAACGCACTGCGCGGGCGCTAAAAGCCTTGTTTTTGCGCGCGCTTTATTTGATGTCTGTTGGAGAAGCCAGGTATGGCCTAGGTCGCTTTTGGATGCATCAAAATAAATTGTGGACACCACCCTCCGATGGAGATTCAGTATTGGGAGCAGTTATAGAGTGCGGCGTTTATGCTCCTGGGCTCAGTTGCACCCACGTTGATGAAAAAATAAAACAAATACTAAAAAAATTTAAAAAAATCCAATTTTTTTGTGTGGTAGTTAATTTGATGCGTGAGGTCCGCTGCAAATTTCATCTCATTTGGACATTTGAGTAGCTTTGGGCAAAAAAGACAAAATCGGGGTCTGTAAAAAAGTTTACTGTTTATCACTGTTTTGATCCGATTATTTTTTTGCCGAGAGCTGCTCAGATGTCCAAATGAGTTGAAATTTGGAGAGGACCTCACGCATCAAATTACCTACCACACAAAAAAATTGGAAGTTTTTTGAATTTTTCCAGTATTTGTTTTGATTTTTTTTCTGACTGGGAGTAGATGAGCCTGGGCACCGAGTTGGACTTTCAACAGTTAGAGCCATCTTATGAGACTTAATTGGTGCTTTCTCAGCGGCACGCAACCCATTCAAACAATTCAGGCCCGACGTGTCGTCAATGGAAGCATTGGAGCTAATACAGGGCCCGGATATTGTCGGACAATTGGAAATGGAAACAAGCTCCTACATGCGCCATGAGTAGGATTGTGGCGTATTGAGCATCGACTCGCTGAGCTCTACTAGTAGCTAGGCTCCGCTAAAGTGCGTTATATATACATACCTCTGTAGCATCTCCTCGCTTGCCCCACATGGAATAGACAGGCCTCCTCTTGATGAGTACATCACCAAGGAGTCTAGTGCCATAGAAATAGGTGCACCTTTGAGCTTTGAGCTTTTCCTTCCTGGCTTGAGATTTGGGTCATCATCTCCACACTCTTGGTTGACTTCTTTTGTGAGTGCGAGTCATCATGGCCAAGGATCAAGCACATTATGTTGCTCCTCGTGGTTGTGTTTCTGTCCAGAACGCACCTCCGTTGCACACCTGATCCCATGCGACCATGTTTGCCGCTATTAGGCTTTGTTGTTTGAGCATGTGGCTACTCCGCGGTTAGCCGGTAACCTTAACTTTGCACCTCCTCGATGGGCATTCCACATACTCGTAGATGTCAAACTAGCAGTATAAATCCACCGCCAATGAAGCTAGTTGTTTCATGCGCTTCCACCGCTCTCCGCTTCTTCTTGTCATCAACGCCCTTTTCAGTTGCCTTGACGTTAGAGACAACAATCTTGGGGGCGATTGAGGAGACCTATACATAAATAATAATCTTGTGTATTAATCACATTAATTCACACTATTAGTAAAAAAGTTGTTACATCCAAGTGCATAGTGACTATACACAAACCATTTATAATATCTAAGCAAAACAGAAGTCCCATTTTGTAATAGCAAGTTCCCACTACAAAGCTATTTTAGTTAGCAAGCTGGTCTATCTCTTTGGTGAATGCTTTACAAGTTGGACCAAAGGATATGTTATCTAGTGCGATATTATTTCAAAATCAAGTACATGTTACACACATCATCAACTGATTATTGGCCCACATTAATATGTTAAACACATTTGACCAGAAAAATAAAATAAAGTGGAGTGTCAATTATCACATACCTGCTGGAATTTTTGTCTATTTGGGCCTAGCCCAATAGCAGTTTCAGAAATTCCTAATAATTTTAGAGGCCCACGCAGCCCATTCGTGCAAGGCAAGAGGTGGAACTAAAGTTTAGTCCCACATTGCTAGTTTAGAGGGAGTTGGACCTCTTTATAAGGAAGGTTCTTTCCCCACTTGTATGAGCATGAGAACAAGAGGGTCATCCACGCGCGCTCCTCCGCCGCCGCCCGCCGCGCCGCGGGTTGCGGGAATGAGACGAGCCGATGTCTAAATTTTTGCCACGCACTACGGGTATACGAAAGGTCACTCGGGAGCTGGAAAGTTTTTGCTGTAGTGGATATTGAATACGAACGCTGCACCCTTCGGCTGTTGCCTGTTCGTTTTGTCTCCCTCGTTCCCTTCAGCTCCCGGCGCAACCTCTCACCTCCTTCTCTTGCGCCTATAAAAGGGAGGTCGCTCCTCTCAGAGAGACGCACCAGAACTTATTCTTCCTCTCGCCACCGGTTCCTCAACACTGCGCTGCTGCTACGATCTTCCTCATCCCGGCTTGCGGCATGCACCGCAGGTCAGGACAGTAGGCCTCCGAAACCGCACTTCTTTATACGGGAGAAGGGTGATAAGATTTTTGGGGAGCGCTCTACGTGACTACTGACTACTTCGTCACGGACGCCCCGGACTCCGACGACTACTTCCCCAACGTCGAAAACCTCCTCGACGACATGGCTACCGAGGACACCGACCCCAAGTCCAGTGCTACTGTTGCTGCTCATGTCCCGTACGTTTTCTGGTTTTTCCTGTTAGAGGTTCTGCCACAGTTCTTCGTTCTAGTATTTGCCCTAGACATGTTAAGCTCTACTTCATATATGCAACTTGATCTACTGTCTACTCTAGAGGTGTTTGGTTCTAGTTCATATATGCATGTGTTATTTACCTTCTCTCTGTTAGATCGCATGACTTGTTATATCTCTGCTACTTTAGTCATGCTTTATCTAGCATTTCTGTTAATAAAATCATATGGTAAATTGCTAATATTTCCAACAATCCAAAAACCTTATAATAGGAAATTTGCCCCAAGTGGTTTTGCTGCTTCCATGAGACCTCCTATGTTTGAGGGTATCCACTATAAGAGGTGGCACGTGAGAGCAGTCTTATGGTTTCAAACCATGATTTGCTATGATGCCACTCTTGGCAAACCTGAAGGAGAGCAAGATGCTCAACGGGCACAAGCTTTTCAGAAATTGGATACCTTGTTTAAGGATGCTCTCTTGAGTGTTCTTGGTGAGAACATAGTTGACGCTTATGCGTCAATTGATAATGGAAAAGATATGTGGAACGCACTCGAGGCCAAGTTTGGGGTCTCGGATGCTGGCACTGAGTTGTACATCATGGAGCAATTCTATGATTACAGGATGACTGAAGATCGCTCCGTGATTGAGCAAGCTCATGAGATACAGTCATTTGCTAGAGAACTTGAGCACTTCAATTGTATCCTACCAGACAAGTTTACTGCTGGAGGTATCATCACTAAGCTTCCTCCCACATGGAGGAACTTTGCTACCTTACTGAAGCATAAGAGGCAGGAGTTTTCCGTTCCGGATCTCATTGGGACTCTTGATGTGGAAGAAAAGGCGAGAGCAAAGGACAACCGTGCTCGAGGTATTGATGGAGGTTCTAGTGCCTATCTGGTACAGAAGAAAAACTTCCAGCCCCACAAGTTCAAGAACAAGGGCAAGTTTGATGGGAAGAACAAGGTTGTACAGCACACAAAATTCAAGAAGAAGAATGACAAGAAGAAAGGTGTTTCTCATGTGTGTGGGGATCCTGATCATTGGGCTCCTAGTTGCCCTAATCGCTATGACAAGCATCATCCTGGGAAAGGCGGCAAGACCGCTAATGTTGTCATTGGAGACACTAACATGAAGGATGCTGGGTATGTTATATTTCCCACTATTCTTTCAGTATGTCATTCTTCTGGTTGGTTGATTGACACGAGTGCTAATGTGCATGTATGCGGTGATATCTCCATGTTTTCGTCTTATCAAACCGCAGGGACTTCAACCGTGCTGATGGGGAATGGTTCAAGTGCTTCTGTTCGTGGTGTTGGCATGGTCGATCTAAAGTTTACTTCGGGGAAGATCGTGTGGCTGAAGAACGTGCATTATGTCCCCTCCGTCAATAAAAATCTTGTTAGCGGATCTCTTCTATGTAGAGATGGCTATAAGCTTGTCTTTGAGTCGAATAAATTTGTAATATCCAAGTATGGAACCTTTGTCGGTAAAGGTTATGAGTCAGGAGGCCTGTTTCGTTTATCCTTGTCAGATGTTTGCAATAAAATTGTTAATCATGTTTGCAATAATAGTGAATCGAATGTGTGAATTCACGTCTTTGTCATGTTAACTTTTGTTGCATGACGCGGTTAGCAAAGTTGAACTTAATCCCTAGTTTCACCAATGTCAAGGGATCTAAGTGTCAAGTGTGTTTGCAAGCTAAGCAACCTCATAAGTCTCATGTGACTGCGGAAACGAGAAATCTTGCACCACTAGAACTCATACATTTAGATCTATGTGAAATGAATGGTGTTTTGACAAAAGGTGGAAAGAAGTATTTTATGACGTTAATTGATGATTCCACTATATGCTGTCATGTGTATCTTCTGAAATCTAAGGATGAGGCTTTGAACTATTTCAAGGTCTATAAAGCCGAAGCGGAAAACTAACTTGATCGAAAGATCAAGAGGCTTAGGTCCGATTGTGGTGGAGAGTATTTCTCAAATGAATTTGATTCCTTTTGTGCGGAACATGGTATAATCCATGAGAGGACGCCTCCCTATTCACCTCAGTCAAATGGGATGGCTGAAAGAAAGAACCATACTCTAACTGATTTGGTTAACGCCATGCTAGACACATCGGGTCTCTCCAAGGCATGGTGAGGGGAGGCGATATTGACTGCATGTCATGTCCTAAAACGAGTTCCCACAAAGAGCAAAGAGATAACTCCATTCTAGGAATGGGAGAATAAAAGGTTAAAGCTCTCTTATCTCTGAACCTGGGGTTGTTTGGCAAAAGTCAGTGTGCCTATTCCAAAGAAGCGGAAGCTAGGACCAAAAACTGTGGATTGTGTTTTCCTGGGATATGCTTTCATAGCATTGGTTATAGATTCTTGGTTGTAAAATCGGAGGTACCTGACATGCATGTCGGTACGTGATACGTCTCCAACGTATCTACTTTTCCAAACACTTTTGCCCTTGTTTTGGACTCTAACTTGCATGATTTGAATGAAACTAACCCGGACTGACGCTGTTTTCAGCAAAACTGCCATGGTGTTGTTTATTGTGCAGAAAACAAAAGTTCTCGAAATGACCTAAAAATCCATGGAGATAACTTGGAAAATATAAAAAATACTTGCGAAAGAATCAAGGCCAGGGGCCCACACCCTGTCCACGAGGGTGGGGGTCGCGCCCTCTCCCCCTGGGCGCGCCCCCTGTCTCGTGGGCCCCCTGATACTCCACCGACCTCAACTCCAACTCTATATATTCCGTTTCACGGAGAAAAAAAATCAGAGAGAAAGTTTCATCGCGTTTTACGATATGGAGCCGCCGCCAAGCCCTAATCTCTCTCGGGAGGGCTGATCTGGAGTCTGTTCGGGGCTCCGGAGAGGGGGATTCGCCGCCGTCGTCATCATCAACCATCCTCCATCACCAATTTCATGATGCTGACCGCCGTGCGTGAGTAATTCCATCGTAGGCTTGCTGGATGGTGATGGGTTGGATGAGATTTACCATGTAATCAAGTTAGTTTTGTTAGGGTTTGATTCCTAGTATCCACTATGTTCTGAGATTGATGTTGCTATGACTTTGCTATGCTTAATGCTTGTCACTAGGGCCCGACTGCCATGATTTCAGATCTGAACCTATTATGTTTTCATGAATATATGTGAGTTCTTGATCCTATCTTGCAAGTCTATAGTCACCTATTATGTGTTATGATCCGACAACCCCGAAGTGACAATAATCGGGATACTTCTCGCTGATGACCGTAGTTTGAGGAGTTCATGTATTCACTATGTGTTAATGCTTTGGTTCGGTTCTCTATTAAAAGGAGGCCTTAATATCCCTTAGTTTCCACTAGGACCCCGCTGCCACGGGAGGGTAGGACAAAAGATGTCATGCAAGTTCTTTTCCATAAGCACGCATGACTATATTCAAAATACATGCCTGCATTACATTGATGAACTGGAGCTAGTTCTGTGTCACCCTATGTGATGCGGAGCATCCCACGTTCATCCCCATGTACACTCCGACTACTCTCCATACCCCAAGAGGACATATGACGAGACCTCGAGCATACACCATTGGAATTAAGGTGAACTTGCTCTTCTTCGAGAACATCATGAATATCCATTGGACTTGCTTGCTACCTCACCAAAGTGCTCTATGTGTCCTTAGGTATGAAGACCGACGACCACAAGCTGGTAAGGAACACCCCTAAGGAGTTGGAGAAGGACCACAAGGCCACAAGGAGGAAGAAGGAGTGCAACAGGATCAACACTGCACCTCCCAGGCGACCCCGTGCCCACGGGCCTCGAAGACCCCGTGCGCATGGACTACTCGGGAAGTTGGCGCTGCAGCACCCCGTGCACACGGGCCTGTACCGTGCCCACGGGACCCCGTGCGCACGGGCCCAACTTACCCCGTGCGCATGGGCCCTACAGGATGGACGGCTGTGATTGCTGTTTGGGCCTCATCTTCATCCACTTCGTCCCCATGTCTATATATTCCGTACCTAGACCATATGTTAGGGTTAGCAAAGTGATAGCTCATTCTTAGGTGAGCTTTGCTCCTACCTGCTCCTCTTGAGAGAGAGAGACCACTCCCATGGAGTTCAAGACCTCCATTGGAGAAGATCCCTAGTGGATGAAGACCCCCTTGAGGGAAGGATCTATCTAGATCATCAAGCCCTCATCTCCTTCATAGGATTTGGGATGAACTCTACCATGTATCTTATTTCCCTTTGACTGTTCATGTACCTTGTGGATCTTGTGTGTTTGATAGTGTAGTGGATGTGTGATTTGACTTGTTCTTGAGTGTTCCTCTTGTTTTCCCTCTTTTGTTCATCTTGTTCTGGGGGATTCCCCCTCCAATTCGTGAAAGATCTCCCCATAGGGTTCCACCCTACACCATCTTAGTATCATGAGCCATGGTTTCTCACGAAATTGGAGCCCCCTCTTTGTTTTCTAGCCTAGTTTTGTGTGATTTCGTCCTAAATTTGAAAATTCCCCACCAAAAATAGCCCCAATTTTTTTTTGTGATTTGTTGGTTTGATGAGATTTTGTTGGATTTGATTCATGGATTTGGTGTTTAGCAAGTAGATCCACCCCTCTACCACCTTCCCCTACCTCCCACCCTTCAAATTTGTCCTCAGATTCGAGATTTCCCACGGATCCGGAGCTGTTCGTCCGCTCCTCGAGGACCCCGTGCCCACGGGCCATCAGGACCCCGTGCACACGGGCCCCCATGCACACGGGCCCCCATGCACACGGGCCAGACAGACCCCGTGCGCACGGCCCTTCCAGTGCGCTTCGGCCTCTGCCCTTTCGACCACCCCCCATACCACCCCCTTACCTCCCTAGCTACACCCCAACCACAAGATCCATCCATTTGGAGCCTAGATCGGGAAGAAATACGCCAAACCCGCGTGTCCCAGGTGACCCCGTGCCCTTGGTGTGTGTACCGTGTGCACGGGACCCCGTGCCCACGGGCTCCTACCCCCGTGCGCACGACCCCCCCAGGTCAGCCGCGAGCACTTCTCCGTTTTGCCCATAACTTCCACATCTGGAGTCCGATTTTCGCGTTCTTTAGCTCGTTGAGTAGCTATTGACATCCCCCATCCACCTACATAGGCACCAACACCATTTGACTCCATCAAAATTTTGAAATTTTGGCATCTTTGCCTAGGCCCTCCACCATATCATCTGCTACATCACCATCGACTTCCGCAACCTAACCCATCTTGATCCCCTTAGCCTTAGTGGTTGCTTGAGTAGTGATTTGAGTCTCCTAAGGTGTTTCGGCTACTTAGGGACGGTTGCTTATTCACCAACCACCACCACCACTTCCACATTGCCATTTCCGCTACCACCATTTGACATTTACCTTTGGAGATTTTGAGTTTGCGGTTTTTACCGTTTCCTAAGGTGTTTCGGCTACTTAGGGACGGGTCTACATCATCTTGGTATCTACATCAAGAACACCGCCACTCATCATCGCAAAGGACGGTAACCTCGACGACACCATTGTATATTCCCCTTGCAATTGCATTGTTAACCTCTAGCCCATTTTGCGTTACTTGCCTATCGAGACTAGCCATTTGAGTATTGCCGGCAACGTCACTTGTGCACATTAGTGATAATACTTCCCATAGCATACACATCATATCATCATGGTGCATATATTGGTATCATATCTTGTGTCACAAGTTTGTTCCCGCATATACTCAATTGCTATCTTGGTTTGTGCATTGTGCAAATTGGCAATACAAGAAAAAAAAGAATAAGCTTTTAAGCAAAAGAAAGAGAGCAAAGAAGCTTGTAAGCAAGTGCCATAGCATCATACCCCATTGCACATAAGATTGTAATATCCGATCATCTTGGATCATCTTGAGAGAAACACCGGGAACCATACATACATAGCATACTTGGGATAGAAGTTTATCCATTTTGCATCTTATAGGTTGTGCACAAGTGTCGTATCCGCCGATTGAGCAATCGTGCTAGCGTCTCTCTTGAGTTGTGCAACACGAGCATTCTCCGTGGACTCCACATTTTGTGCTCATTCCTTGGTTGCACGACCCCATTTATCTATCCGTGTGTGTGTTTTCGTGTACCACATTTGCTATTGGTCTACTTGTTTCACTTGCGAATTTGTGAATCTTTTCCAGCATTATTGACTCTTGCTAACATTTTGCATCAAATTTTTGTGCCACTATCCTCACCGAGCTCTACCATAAGCTTTACTTTGTAGGTGTGAGTGAACAAGTCCGGTACCAATTCCACTATTCTTTCATTTCACATTGAGTGATACAAGATACATCCTCAACTTTGGGAAAAGGTAGCTTGGTATTGTTTATCTCATTTCCTACTCAACTTTGCTCGAGTCTTGTGATGGATAGGCAAGGCATTTCCTCTCCGGTCTACGACAACAACGACGGCGTGAAAAACTACATCACCAAAGCGTCCATCTTCGATCTACAACGACAAATGCAAGGCGCACAATCAAGATTGCGAGAGCGCATCGAGAACATCTCCATCGACATTCGTCACTCTGAAGCAAGGAAAAGGGACTACATCGACAAGAAGCTTTCCACACATAAAGAGGAGCAAGACGCAAGGATGGAGGAGATTAGAACCTTGATCAAGTCTTCTTCCCCTTCGTCATCTTCAAGATGGCGACATTCAAGCCACAAGTCTTCGGAGCGCGGCCATGATGCAAGTGCAAATCCTCCTCGTCCACATCTACATGGCGACCACCATCACGTTCGTGATCAACATCGTCATGAAGGGGAAGTCACATCCAAGCATCATGTGCACGACAACGACGAACGACATCTACTACGAGCTCAAGCACGACAACGACATCATCATCATGAAGATGCTCCACAAGCGCAAATGCACAAGTCCCAACAAGCCCTACTTCACGCCAAGTCCAAGCTTCAAGAGCATAAAAGAAGACCGCGAGACGACCACCACCAAGACGGCGCGACGGCTACACCAACCACTTTGGCATCTTCGCCAAGTGCTATCAAGGCATCTTCGCCTTTGGACGTACAACATCTTCGCCTACTTCCCACGAGTACGCCTACGTACAACGACTTCATTAAGTCCAAGGCGCCTATCTACGAGCGAGGGTGACACTTCCATCTTTAGAAGCCCCTCAAGGAAGATGGCCGAGCATGGGAAATTCCCTTCGGTCATGGAGACGAGCTACGAGGTGCCACATCATATGGGCCTCCAACACCAAGACGGCGACAAGAAGGTCGAGCAGGGGCCATCCCCTTCGACCACGGCGATAGGAGTTGAGCATGGAGACATTTGCACCTGCATCTCTTCGACACCCACATATGTCGAGATGCCCCATTTGTCATGTGAGGAGAGCCACCACCACATGAGTGACATGAGTGACTCCACCACAGGGGACATTGAGAGCATTTTCTATGAGAGGATGAGTGTGACCACCACTAGCCCCACATATGAGAGCATGCCACACATCCTATGTGAGGTTGAGCGCCATTCGAGTGACTCCACCAACCATATGAGTGAGAGCATCCTTGAGGGAGTGGGTGAGCCACAACACTTAGTGAGTGAGGTAGTTGACACGACATGTGAGGCCACCATGATTTCTAATGACTTAACCTCTACTCCTAGTGTGTTTTATTCTTTGGTGCTAGGTCTCCTACATGACTACATGCCTATCCTCGACGAGTCCATCCCTCCATTGGAGACGACGATGACCATGGTGGACGATGATGCACCTCCCACATGGTTCCATCAAGATGAAGATGACAATGAGACGATCTTCAACACCTCACCTACAACACATGAGCGACGCTCCAAAGGTAACATAGGTGATGGTGCTTCTCTTGTCCCACTAGTGGACGCTCTTGATAATGATTTCTCCCATGCTATTGACCCACCTATTACCATGCTTCATGCTAGTGAAACTTCGTCATGCCTTGACTTACCTATTTATGATGAATATGATGATGAGCATGTTGAGTTGCCTAGTTGTGATGCTATGCTCCATAGGATATCATGTGAAAATTCTATTGGTCACATCATGTTTGACAATCCATTGAATTTGTCATATGCTATGAGTGAGATCAACCATATTGCATCATTTCAATCTCAACATAGTAACTATGCATGCCCCATTAAAATAAATCCCATTTGCACTTATGGCATAGATGATGAGATGATGGTCATTGGCTTTTGTTTTTCATGTGATGATATTGCCATGCTTCCTTTACATGATTTTTGCAATTCATCTACTATGTCATGCCATGATCACATTGTTCCAAATATGCATTGTTTCGGATGTTGTCAACATTCTCCATGTGATGTTTCCACGATTGCTCATGAGGAGACCCCCATAGTTTCCTCATACATATTAGGAGATCTTGATGCATTTCATACTTTGCATGATTCCCATGATAGTGTACACCATATGCATTCCATGAATAAAAATGCTCTCGATATTTCTCATGATGCATTACATCCTTTGAGTCTCCATTATGCTATACATAATAACAAACCTCTCATGATGGATGACATGTTTCTATATCACGCATCTCATTTATTTGAGCATTGGATATTTTGTGCTCACCGACACATGCACGTGCGCATCATGATGGATGATGTGTACATCTACCATGCACACACAATTTTTCCTTTGTCTTTGTTTTGTGTAGGTACTCACGTATACTCGTCAACCTCTCAATCACAAGAGTGGACGAAGCGAGCTCTTGAGAGCAATGATGACTTGGGATCCCGTGGACTATCCTTACCACCATTCCATTCGCACAAGGACTACGCGCATCTCTTCTACTTGGCTCTCACATGGCTATGGGCCATTTACCACTTGTCACCTTATGCTCATTTTACCGTGTTCACTTTGCATGCTATGCTTGCTTCTATGACTTTGCCATGTAATTGTGACCATTGTTTGCATCTACCCATGATTCACCATTATGATATTCCTATGTGTATTTGCATGCTTGGTGGAGATCCTTGTTGCTTTTGCCATGTTTATCATGTGCCCCATGCTATTGATGCTTGTTGTGTTGGGCGAGTAAGGATGCCCCATTGCTATTCACATATGGCCTCTCGCCAATACATTCATGCTATTTTACTCATATCTTTCTTTCATGCTTGTGATATGTCATGTGCATTATTCATGCCCACTATTTGCACACATGACATGCTTGCCATGATTCCTCCTAGTATGTTGCATCTTCGCACTACTAGCTTGCTTGACTTGATTGCTATGATTGCTTGCTTGGTTGCATCACCCATGTTCCACTCTTACTCGCTTTCTTGGGTTGATGACATACATGCTCATTCCTCTCACATGGTATATCTTGATTATCGTCACTTGTGTCTATTAGTTACCTCTTTCATATCCACTTGTATTTAGTGCAACCATACTATGCTTATTGATCTTGGAGACTTTGACACCTTACTTGTGATGCATACTTCTTTCCTTGAGCCTCTTGTATTTGGTTGTTCTTGCATGATATGCCTCCACACTATGATATGCTCCCTTGTACCTTCTTATGATGAGCTTGATGCATACACTTGTTGGGTATCTTACCACTCGAATGATATGTCTTGCATTTGCACTAACCTCATTTGTTTTTCCGAGTGTTTGTCATGTTCTTTCATTTTGAACGATTCACAAGGCGGTACCATAAAGACACCTTTTGGTTATGTGAAGGCGTACATGATGTGCAACACCAACATCTTTGGGAACTTTCTTGAGGCGAACTCCTTCTCTTTAAGCCATCCTCAAATACGCATAGTGGATGGGTCACTCTTTCATTGTTGTTTCCTTCTTGTTGTCTACATGATACATCTCGTGAACGGAGGAGCGACATTGGAGATTGGCTACATGGACCTTCACATTGAGGAGCTCTCGGACTTAGTGGATGCACCTTCGAAACTCCAATCATGCCTCGATATCGAGCTTTGGTACACCAACACCTCCAAATTTGTTGATTGTGCTCCTACATGTCATGCTCGATGGACATATCATACTCACCACAAGTTTGCACCCCATGCATGGATTGACTCACATTATGCTTGTGTTGTTGCATCTATTTCCATGTCATCCATGATATATGAACTTGTTCACTTCCTTAGCAAATTTGTTGTGATCTTCCTTGACGACATATTCATACATCATGATCATATTGCCCATTATCAATTGCATGACAACATAATCACATTGAGCACCAATTACCATGTTCATGCTCTTGATAAACCATCCCATTATGACATCATTTTGCACAATGGTCTCATTACTCACATTCACCACACCTTTGTGCATACGACAAATGAATTTGCTCAGATGAATGCTTTACATCTAATTCTACATCTTTTGGATAAGCATCTTGTGCCTTGTCACGCACTATCTTGCCGCACGGACTCATTCTTACATGATGGACACTTTGTGTGCGCTAACCATTGTATTTCCGAGTGTTGCTTGTGTTTGCTATTTTTGCATGTCTATCACTCTGGTGACACCTTGGACTACTTGGATTGCGCCATGTATTCAACTTCGTCCAACTACAAGTCCGTCTACGACAACCGTTTCCATGGTGATGAGGATCACAATCCGAGGTCGGATCTTTCCTAAGGGGAGGGAGATGATGCGAAGCATCCCACGTTCATCCCCATGTACACTCCGACTACTCTCCATACCCCAAGAGGACATATGACGAGACCTCAAACATACACCATTGGAATTAAGGTGAACCCGCTCTTCTTCGAGAACATCATGAATATCCATTGGACTTGCTTGCTACCTCACCAAAGTGCTCTATGTGTCCTTAGGTATGAAGACCGACGACCACAAGCTGGTGAGGAACACCCCAAAGGAGTTGGAGAAGGACCACAAGGAGGAAGAAGGAGTGCAATAGGATCAACACTGCACCTCCCAGGCGACCCCGTGCCCATGGGCCTCGAAGATCCCGTGTGCACGGACTACTCAGGAAGTTGGCGCTGGAGCACCCCGTGCGCACGGGCCTGTACCGTGCCCACGGGACCCCCGTGCGCACGGGCCCAACTTACCCCATGTGCATGGGCCCTACAGGATGGACGACTGTGATTGCTGTTTGGGCCTCATCTTCATCCACTTCGTCCCCATGCCTATATATTCCGTACCTAGACCATATGTTAGGATTTGCAAAGTGATAGCTCATTCTTAGTTGAGCTTTGCTCCTACCTCCTCCTCTTGAGAGAGAGAGAGAGACCACTCCCATGGAGTTCAAGACCTCCATTGGAGAAGATCCCTAGTGGATGAAGACCCCCTTGAGGGAAGGATCTATCTAGATCATCAAGCCCTCATCTCCTTCATAGGATTTGGGATGAACTCTACCATGTATCTTATTTCCCTTTGATTGTTCATGTACCTTGTGGATCTTGTGTGTTTGATAGTCTAGTGGATGTGTGATTTGACTTGTTCTTGAGTGTTCCTCTTGTTTTCCCTCTTTTGTTCATCTTGTTCTTGGGGATTCCCCCTCCAATTCGTGAAAGATCTCCCCATAGGGTTCCACCCTACACCACTATGTTATAACTATTACATGAGGAATCACATCCGACATAATTATCTATCACTGATCCAATGCCTACGAGCTTTTCACTATTGTGCTTTGCTTATTTACTTTTCCGTTGCTACTGTTACAATCACTACAAAACTGCTATCGTTACTTTTGCCACTGTTACCATTACTATCATACTACTTTTCTACTAAATACTTTGCTGCAGATACTAAGTTATCCAGGTGTGGTTGAATTGACAACTCAACTGCTAATACTTGAGAATATTCTTTGGCTCTGTCAGGACCCCGACTCGATGTCACATCGATCTAGCCGGTAACACCTCATATCACTTTGCGGCCTCACGCACGGTATCCCCACGGGTGTCGCCTTACCTTTGCCCGGGACCGTTTGCGCCTTTTGGCTCACGTATATGATAGTGTCGCTAGCATCCATATGATAAAGAGCCCGGGCTGACATGACTAGCCGTAAACCCAAAATGGCACAGACTTACAGGGACAGGCATCCATGACCCAGCTTCGAACGTGTCGGTCATCAGCAAGTGGGTCCGGGCTGTAGCACTGGGCTAGCAGGACTCCGGTAAACCGGGCTGTAGCGGGCTAACAGGACTCCGGTACTCAAGCGTGACATTTCCCCGAAGGGACAGACACAGGAACGAAGAAGGACACATGCCGGCCAGCCTAAGTGTTCCAGAGCAGTAGCAAGCTACCATGGCTCAGCGGTAACACTAGGAGACATTTCCCGGTAAGAGAGGCTACTAAAGATAAACAACTAGATAGTCAGATCCCACACATACCAAGCATTTCAATAGCATACACACAATATGCTCGATATGTGCAAATACAACATGGCATCACAACATGACTTTACAACTCAAGTATTTATTCAGTAGGCTCCGAGGAGCGAGATATTACAAACAGGGGTCTCATGACCCAACACTCAGAGCATACAAGTCAAAGCACAAGCGGAAGCTATCATGTCTGAGTACAGACATCTATAAATGAAAAAGGCTGAGAAGCCTGACTATCTATCAGATCCTGCCGAGGGCACAAGATCGTAGCTGAGGTAACAAGCTAAACATCGAAGTCCACGTGGAACTACTAGTGAGACCGAAGTCTCTCTGCAAAAACATAAAATAGGCAAACGTGAGTACAAATGTACCCAGCAAGACTTACATCAGAACTAACTACATATGCATCATTATCAACAAAGGTATGGTGGGGTTTAACTGCAGCAAGCCAGCTTTGACTCGGTGGCTATCTTGAACTACGACTGCAATGTAACTCTTTTGAGGTGGTGCACACGAGTCCACATATTCACCATATCAATACACCACTATGGATCCGCTCCCGTCTCCCTACGAGAACGCCATCCATAGCACTCACGCTTATCTTGCGCATTTTAGAGTATCCACTTTCACTTGTCTATGAACTGATATAAGCGACCCAGAAGTCCTTTTCCGTGGACATGTTAACCCTGCAGGGGTGTACTTCTTCATACATGTTTCCACCACTTAGCGTCTGCACACGACATGTGCTCGGCAGACTTCAAGCGAAAGCCGACGTGGGTGTATACCACGGCCTACCTAAACACTCAAGTCTCTAGTCCAGGTTTATCGCCTATTAGGGTTCCATCCATGAGGAGATCCGGCCGGAGTTTCGCTCACAGCCCCAAACGATGTGAACAGGGTTCCCGAGATACCAAACGGGCATCCGGTACACCGTGCCACGTACCTACCGCATCACAGCCCACCCCTACGGTCAGCGCTGTCCACGGCCTCCAGTAAGCTACAAACACCAGAAACTACTTGCAACTCCTGGACAGAGGACTAGGGTGAATAAGAAGTCGAGCGGGGTCATATTTCAGGGCCCAATGCATGGTAGTAGCTGAATCATGGATCACAAACACATAACTCAGTTCCTAAGGACGGCTTCAATGAGACAACCCACCATGTACTCCTACATGGCCTCTCACCGACACCTTTTACCAAATTGTGTTCACACACTTAACTCACACATAGTAGGACATGTTCACACACCTCTGATTCATCCCCGATGAATCATACCTGACTCAACTCTAAGCAGTAGCAGGCATGACAATCAAGCATGAATGAGTAGGCACAACAGGGCTCAAACAACTCCTACTCATGCTAGTGGGTTTCATCTATTTACTGTGGCAATGACAGGTCATGCAAAGGATAAAGGGGTTCAGCTACCGCAGCAAGTAACAGATGAATCGGTGTTGTCCTAATGCAGTAAAAGAGAGCAGAAGCGAGAGAGTAGGATTGTATCGGAATGAACAAGGGGGTTTTGCTTGCCTGGCACTTCTGAAGATAACATTGAGTCTTCATCAGTGTCAACGATCGCATCATCGGTATCGCGTCTATCGAAAGGGAACAAATACCGGCAACACAGAAAGGAGCACAGTCAATGCAATGCACAATATGATGCATGATCATGACATGGCAAATGAATGTGTTTTGGGCTAATGCAACTAGCAACAGATTAAATGAAGTTGGTTTGAATACAAGATTCAAATTCAAACTCCATATGTGATTATTCAAATGCCGTTTAATTGATTTGTGCTAAACAGCAGCTATAAGTTGTTCTAACATGCATGAAAATGGTACAGATGGATTCCTTGAATTTTTCTGATAATTTTTCATATATAATTTATTTAATTTGGAGCTACGGTTGAATTTCTATGAATTTTAGAAGTTTTAGGCATTTTCTGGAATTAATAAATCATTTAAGAATTATTTAAATTCCAGAAACATTTACTGCGTCAGCAGTGCGTCACCTTGACGTCAGCAAGTCAACAGGGGTCGGCCAGGGTCAAACCTGACGTGTGGGGTCCACACGTCAGTGTCTCAGTCAACTAACCAGGTTAGTTAGCCATAACTAACTTAGTTAGCCGGGCGGGGCCCGCATGTCAGTGGCCTATCTAATTAGCTAGGTTAATTAACGCTAACTAATCTAACCCTAATCAACCAGGCGCCTGGGCCCACACGTCAGGGGGTCAAACCCCGGGTCAAACCCGCCGGAGTTGACCCGCGGCTTGTCGCCAGCGACGCCAGCAACGGCGGAGGGCGTCGGAAACGCTCCTTCGGCGACCAAATCGGCGACTGAGGGGCTCTACGCGTGGCTGGGAGTCGCCCGCATCCATCTGTGCAAACGGCAGGGGCTGGGGTGGCTCGAGCTCACCGGAACGGGGCCCGCGGCGGCGACCGGAGTTCGGGCCAGCACGGGCACGGGGCTACGCTTGGCGAGCGAGCGAGCTGAGAGGCTGGGCGGGCTCCTGGGAGATCCACGAGCTCGAGGTCGTGCTCGGACGCGAGTTCGGTGACCTGCAACGACGGCGGCGACATCGCTGGCGGAGCCGAGCTTGCGGCTCCGGTGGAATCGAGGCTACAGGGCGCAATCGAAGGGGGAAAGAGGGAGGGGAGGCGTGGGAGCTCACAGCGGTGCCGTAGGGGTGGTTAGCCGGCTCGGGGACGCGACGATGGTGGTGAATTGACGATGAAGATCCTCGGCGGCCGGTGATGGAAACGGCGATGCCGGCGACGTTGTGGCACGTCCGTAGTTCCATGGCTTGGTGGGGAGGTCGAAGATGTCGTGACGGAGCTCTCAAGCACGCTGGATGGGCGAGGGAGGGCTGGTGGCCATGGTTACGGCGACGAAGACGGCGAGCTCCGCTCGGTGGTGTGCGCGGGAGGGAAGCAGAGGAGGGAACGGGGTCCAGGGAAAGAGAGGGAGGGCTGGACGGCTCCGGGCGGCTGCGTGGCGTCTCCACGCATGGATAGGCTCGAAGGGGGAGGCCTCCAGCGCGAAGCAGGAGGTGGCCGGAGCTCTTCGGGCGCGCGCCACGCCTCGCCTCTGCCTACTGGCAGAGGAAGAAGAGGACAAGGGGGGAGGAGGTGGGCTGGGCCGGCCAGGTGGGGGAGCTGGGCCGGCTGGTGGGCTGCACGGGTGAGGCCAGGTAGGCTTTACTCTTTTTATTTTTTTTGTTCTGTTCTTTTTTAATTCTGTTTTCTATTTTGCAGGTTTGTTTTGAATTTGGTTTTGAAACCAATTCAATTTATTTTGCTTCTGACAACATTTTTAGGAGCTAAAAGAATTAAAACAATGCTCCACAAAAATATTTCAGAATTATTGGACCTATATTTATTTAACAGTAGATATAAGTCCAATTCAAATAGCTATGATTTAAATTCAAAGTCCCAAAAATAAATCCTTAAAAAATGTTCAATATTTTGGTTGGGACCAGAACCCTTACCAAAATTTATCAACATTTTAAGAAGAGCACTTTTGGAGCAATGAATGAGATTTCTAGGGTTTTTGCCCCTCTTTTATTTAGGGTTTTGAGGCTTCCAATATTCCTCAGTTCAAGTTTCAAAAATATAGACATGATGCACGCATGAAGCTAACCTAGAGCAATGCCTGAAGCTAGGGATGTGACAACTCACCCCCACTAAACAAGAATCTCGTCTCGAGATTCAAGCGTAGGGTAGGATGAAGGGGAAACGCAAACTAGTACAATCTTCACGATCCAGTTGCACTTCAAATGGACGTTGATTCGATCACCATCATTGTCTTGTCGTCTTGCTCTGCGAAATCCTGCCGACATGACCTGGAGAGAAGGAGACTCTAGAAGGGTCGATCTCCTCGAAGATCGAACAACTCACGGAATGAGACATAGGACCATCTCTCGGGTTGAGACACGAGATACACATCAAGAGGGGTGGAGAGAAACGGATGACGAAGGTTCACTAGGTGGACAACGATTCCACACCTAAGAAGGTGGTGAACGGTTGTCAACGTAGCGAGGAGTTGAGTTGCCATGATACCACAACGAGACACCTTCGGAACCGAGACTCGTAGATATCTCCCCTTAAGTGGCAAAAAGAGTTACCTTTGATATAGAGATCATTAAGACTCTCTATATCAGCCTAAGGCAAATCTCGAGCGATCGTTTGGAGGGGGTCGGTAGAATGGCATACTCGGACTTGGATGATGTGGATTACCTTGTTGAAGACAACGTAATGGATGAATTTGCTTATCACCGGAAATGGAAGAGACCCGTGATAGAATGGCACATTGGCGGTGCAAGCTGGGAACAAAATGCAAATGCTGGGAATGATTCTGGTAACTGGGGAAGAACCCAACAATAGAGAGTGAATCCACTGTTGAGAAGTTATAGCATAACCGAGGAAACTGAGAGCAAACCCAGTTAGTGCCGGTGATAACACGTAGCGCTTGTGCGTGCTCTCAAGAACTTGAGCATTTCCATAATCATCAAGATTTTACCAATATCCGTGTCAAGGATCCTGGCAACACAACTTACTACCATGATGAATACCGGTGGAAGATGCAGATGCAAAGGAAGATAACACTTTCTCAGATTACACCTTAGCGAAGCCAAGGAACAAAATCTGGATGATCGACCGAGAGACATTTAGCACTCCGCTTCTAATGTTCTCCTTGATGTGCTAGCGTAACCCATTCATAGATATGGTTTGATATCTAGAACATCAAGTAAAAGGTCGGACTTCGGGATCTCAAAATCCATAGGGGCAACTAGGGAGTAAATCCTACGAAATCCCTATGGGGAGGTGGCCAACTTCCTCAATCAAGATATTATACTAACAGGTCTTCCGGCTGGGTGTGTTGGCCACGACATCCACTTTACCGGTTTTCGAGGGACCGATATTATAGTTCTTGGGAATGTTCCAAACCATCATATCTGCCTGAGATTCAGATCTGGTTGGTGTCAGGATATTCCAGACTCATCGAGTCTAGGAAGAAAAATGAAAGTTTGCAACACAATTTGACGAGACAACGCTGCGAGATTCTCGGGGAATGAACTACGATAGTAAGCTCCAAAACATGAGCTGGTTCTGCTACAAACATGTGAACACGCTGTCCCAGACAAACATGACCACGTGGTAGTCTTATAATAAAACACTACCGAGTTCAGGTGGGGGAACCATCATTAATGACATCGAAGTCTCCACGCGTGGAAGTCCAAAGAGCTCACCTTGGACAGACTCCTTTATCTTTGAACAACTCAATCAGTGGCTTGGTGTGCTAGGATATACATATAGAATGGAGGTTGCAAATCTCCAGACCACAAAATACTTCGCACGTGTGCATGACTGACTTGGGATGATTCCAAAGGAAACAACATTGACTTTCTCGAATCCATGGCGGCAACTTGCATCAAATGCACATGAACTGGAGGAAGTCACTTCTTACATCCGAACATATGCTTCATGAACTAGCATGAACAAATGCTTTCAAAAGTTTCCAACACTAGCTTAATGTTCAACAAAATCATGGAGGAGATAAGGATGTTGCCAATGGGCTCAACAACAATTCATCTAGGTTTCCTTTTAAAAGGAATTCCATAGTTAAGTGAACACGGTGATAGCATTGGTCAGACCAAAGATGTAATGGTGCATGCTCGAGGGATCAACCACGAATAAGACAACATTACGAGCATCGTTGGTACTGATTTGATTTGACTATAGCCCACACTCAAATCAAAGGATTGATAAGACAATAGGTCCAGCAACTGATCACAGGGACCAATCGATGAAGATATCATCTTTCTTCAACACACACTACACAAGAATATCCCTTTGGGACGAACTAAGTCAGGCAAGCTTTTATCTTCCAATTCTCCAGGTTGTTGTCTAGCTTAACCAACTAGCTCAGGGGTATCCAACACGGATTCTTGGAGAAGGGTGGTTTACAGGATAAACCAACTTGATCACGAGCTCAACATAGCGGTCAGGTGACAACCTGGTAGTACTTTCGAGAAGATCTGCGGAAAATCACGAACCACCGATATGTTACTAAGCTCGAGAACAATCTTGCCTTTCAGGGCAAGACGATATGATCAAATGAGTGAGGACTTGACAAGATCCTAACTCATCAATCGAAGGGTGCACCAAAACAAGGACTAGGTAGCACGATCAATCTTAGAATGGTGATTCAATAACCAACATACTAAGAATAAGATCATTGTCCATTAACTACCAAGCAATGGGGTTGCTAGGAGTATTGAGTTCACACATCATGATTCACTGGTCGGCACTCCGGCTGTAACAACACGGAACCGAGGAATGAAAAAGGATGGCGAGAAGTATCACTACGTCAAGAATTCACAAAAGGTGGTGCAATTCTCATGAAATTCTTGATATAAAGATGGTAATACTCCAAGGTAGAACAGAACAAAAGTTGGGTTAGCAACTTGATCTGCAGAGTACAACTACTTTGACCCAATCCTAGATATGGATGAGGTACTGGAGTTTGTTTCTCCTAGTCATTCCACGATAGAATGGCTTGACGGACCACAAGAGTAATAGGCATCGATAAACGAACGCACGCATACTCTTGACTATCAATTGATAGACGAAGGTCAGTAGACAACTAAAGAGGGACAACTCAAAGGAACATATAACTTTCTGAGTTGTGGATACATGGGTTGGTATGCCGAACAAAGTTCAACATAATTCTTCCGGATAACCCATGCAGAAAGGTTGAGCTGGCAGAGTCACAATATAGCATGGAGAACTCATAGAGGGCCTGTTGTGATCTTTTGATCCAACAAACTTCTGCCATAATGGTTCATGGTATTTGGAAGAACGATATACCACGGACCTCGAGGACTATCGCAAAGGTTACTAATATACTAAAGGAACTAGCAACACTATCAACATGATGTAAGTAGGGTGAATATCGGGTTTAAGAACCCAGGAATAGAATACCTATTAGTAAGTAGCATCACGGGATGCTTTCGAGAATGATGGCCAGAATCATCACACTGGGAACACAAATCATGGCTAAATTACTAGATGATCCCCTAAGACACCTAGGGTCATAATAATATCTCCAACATATATGTCAAGGTAACGGAGTACCTCAACTCACTGATTAGTGTGGTTAATCTGGCCCATGGGAACATTGAAACGGGAAGAAAGGATTTGCAAATGCATCAGGCTGTTTGGAAACCTGGGATGACTCGGACAACATAACGGCTGTAAATGCTCAGAAAAGATTTGAGACGTTCACAAAAATGGTGGCATAACCACTCAGAAGCACAATATCAAGGTTTCGAAATCAACAGTTAACATACAGAGGTAGAAACTGAACTGAAGCTTAATCCAACAATCTTATAAGTCTACGGATTAGTAACACGTGATCCTGATGGAAAGAAGAGATAGCCTAGTTCTTAATCCCCGTAGAAGAGAAGATGATGACTCAGATCAGAAGGCCATGAGGTATAAGGAGTAAAAAAAAACCTTACGTTCCATCCCACAATCAATTCCCTTATATAACTAAGACTTTCTAGACTCAACTTCGACCAGTTTGGCTTGGTAATCCTACAGGCAGTCAAGCTCTGATACCAACGCTGTCAGGACCCCGACTCGATGTCACATCGATCTAGCCGGTAACACCTCATATCACTTTGCGGCCTCACGCACGGTATCCCCACGGGTGTCGCCTTACCTTTGCCCGGGACCGTTTGCGCCTTTTGGCTCACGTATATGATAGTGTCGCTAGCATCCATATGATAAAGAGCCCGGGCTGACATGACTAGCCGTAAACCCAAAGTGGCACAGACTTACAGGGACAGGCATCCATGACCCAGCTTCGAACGTGTTGGTCATCAGCAAGTGGGTCCGGGCTGTAGCACTGGGCTAGCAGGACTCCGGTAAACCGGGCTGTAGCGGGCTAACAGGACTCCGGTACTCAAGCGTGACATTTCCCCGAAGGGACAGACACATGAACGAAGAAGGACACATGTCGGCCAGCCTAAGTGTTCCAGAGCAGTAGCAAGCTACCATGGCTCAGCGGTAACACTAGGAGACATTTCCCGGTAAGAGAGGCTACTAAAGATAAACAACTAGATAGTCAGATCCCACACATACCAAGCATTTCAATAGCATACACACAATATGCTCGATATGTGCAAATACAACATGGCATCACAACATGACTTTACAACTCAAGTATTTATTCAGTAGGCTCCGAGGAGCGAGATATTACAAACAGGGGTCTCATGACCCAACACTCAGAGCATACAAGTCAAAGCACAAGCGGAAGCTATCATGTCTGAGTACAGACATCTATAAATGAAAAAGGCTGAGAAGCCTGACTATCTATCAGATCCTGCCGAGGGCACAAGATCGTAGCTGAGGTAACAAGCTAAACGTCGAAGTCCACGTGGAACTACTAGTGAGACCGAAGTCTCTCTGCAAAAACATAAAATAGGCAAACGTGAGTACAAATGTACCCAGCAAGACTTACATCAGAACTAACTACATATGCATCATTATCAACAAAGGTATGGTGGGGTTTAACTGCAGCAAGCCAGCTTTGACTCGGTGGCTATCCTGAACTACGACTGCAATGTAACTCTTTTGAGGTGGCGCACACGAGTCCACATATTCACCATATCAATACACCACTATGGATCCGCTCCCGTCTCCCTACGAGAACGCCATCCATAGCACTCACGCTTATCTTGCGCATTTTAGAGTATCCACTTTCACTTGTCTATGAACTGATATAAGCGACCCAGAAGTCCTTTTCCGTGGACATGGCTATTCGAATAGATGATGTTAACCCTGCAGGGGTGTACTTCTTCATACATGTTTCCACCACTTAGCGTCTGCACACGACATGTGCTCGGCAGACTTCAAGCGAAAGCCGACGTGGGTGTAGACCACGACCTACCTAAACACTCAAGTCTCTAGTCCAGGTTTATCGCCTATTAGGGTTCCATCCATGAGGAGATCCGGCCGGAGTTTCGCTCACAGCCCCAAACGATGTGAACAGGGTTCCCGAGATACCAAACGGGCATCCGGTACACCGTGCCACGTACCTACCGCATCACAGCCCACCCCTACGGTCAGCGCTGTCCACGGCCTCCGGTAAGCTACAAACACCAGAAACTACTTGCAACTCCTGGACAGAGGACTAGGGTGAATAAGAAGTCGAGCGGGGTCATATTTCAGGGCCCAATGCATGGTAGTAGCTGAATCATGGATCACAAACACAGAACTCAGTTCCTAAGGACGGCTTCAATGAGACAACCCACCATGTACTCCTACATGGCCTCTCACCGACACCTTTTACCAAATCGTGTTCACACACTTAACTCACACATAGTAGGACATGTTCACACACCTCTGATTCATCCCCGATGAATCAGACCTGACTCAACTCTAAGCAGTAACAGGCATGACAATCAAGCATGAATGAGTAGGCACAACAGGGCTCAAACAACTCCTACTCATGCTAGTGGGTTTCATCTATTTACTGTGGCAATGACAGGTCATGGAAAGGATAAAGGGGTTCAGCTACCGCAGCAAGTAACAGATGAATCGGTGTTGTCCTAATGCAGTAAAAGAGAGCAGAAGCGAGAGAGTAGGATTGTATCGAAATGAACAAGGGGGTTTTGCTTGCCTGGCACTTCTGAAGATAACATTGAGTCTTCATCAGTGTCAACGATCGCATCATCGGTATCGCGTCTATCGAAAGGGAACAAATACCGGCAACACAGAAAGGAGCACAGTCAATGCAATGCACAATATGATGCATGATCATGACATGGCAAATGAATGTGTTTTGGGCTAATGCAACTAGCAACAGATTAAATGAAGTTGGTTTGAATACAAGATTCAAATTCAAACTCCATATGTGATTATTCAAATGCCGTTTAATTGATTTGTGCTAAACAGCAGCTATAAGTTGTTCTAACATGCATGAAAATGGTACAGATGGATTCCTTGAATTTTTCTGATAATTTTTCATATATAATTTATTTAATTTGGAGCTACGGTTGAATTTCTATGAATTTTAGAAGTTTTAGGCATTTTCTGGAATTAATAAATCATTTAAGAATTATTTAAATTCCAGAAACATTTACTGCGTCAGCAGTGCGTCACCTTGACGTCAGCAAGTCAACAGGGGTCGGCCAGGGTCAAACCTGACGTGTGGGGTCCACACGTCAGTGTCTCAGTCAACTAACCAGGTTAGTTAGCCCTAACTAACTTAGTTAGCCGGGCGGGGCCCGCATGTCAGTGGCCTATCTAATTAGCTAGGTTAATTAACGCTAACTAATCTAACCCTAATCAACCAGGCGCCTGGGCCCACACGTCAGGGGGTCAAACCCCGGGTCAAACCCGCCGGAGTTGACCCGCGGCTTGTCGCCGGCGACGCCAGCAACGGCGGAGGGCGTCGGAAACGCTCCTTCGGCGACCAAATCGGCGACTGAGGGGCTCTACGCGTGGCTGGGAGTCGCCCGCATCCATCTGTGCAAACGGCAGGGGCTGGGGTGGCTCGAGCTCACCGGAACGGGGCCCGCGACGGTGACCGGAGTTCGGGCCAGCACGGGCACGGGGCTACGCTTGGTGAGCGAGCGAGCTGAGAGGCTGGGCGGGCTCCTGGGAGATCCACGAGCTCGAGGTCGTGCTCGGACGCGAGTTCGGTGACCTGCAACGACGGCGGCGACATCGCCGGCGGAGCCGAGCTTGCGGCTCCGGTGGAATCGAGGCTACAGGGCGCAATCAAAGGGGGAAAGAGGGAGGGGAGGCGTGGGAGCTCACAGCGGTGCCATAGGGGTGGTTAGCCGGCTCGGGGACGCGACGATGGTGGTGAATTGACGATGAAGATCCTCGGCGGCCGGTGATGGAAACGGCGATGCCGGCGACGTTGTGGCACGTCCGTAGTTCCATGGCTTGGTGGGGAGGTCGAAGATGTCGTGACGGAGCTCTCAAGCACGCTGGATGGGCGAGGGAGGGCTGGTGGCCATGGTTACGGCGACGAAGACGGCGAGCTCCGCTCGGTGGTGTGCGCGGGAGGGAAGCAGAGGAGGGAACGGGGTCCAGGGAAAGAGAGGGAGGGCTGGACGGCTCCGGGCGGCTGCGTGGCGTCTCCACGCATGGATAGGCTCGAAGGGGGAGGCCTCCAGCGCGAAGCAGGAGGTGGCCGGAGCTCTTCGGGCGCGCGCCACGCCTCGCCTCTGCCTACTGGCAGAGGAAGAAGAGGACAAGGGGGGAGGAGGTGGGCTGGGCCGGCCAGGTGGGGGAGCTGGGCCGGCTGGTGGGCTGCACGGGTGAGGCCAGGTAGGCTTTACTCTTTTTATTTTTTTTGTTCTGTTCTTTTTTAATTCTGTTTTCTATTTTGCAGGTTTGTTTTGAATTTGGTTTTGAAACCAATTCAATTTATTTTGCTTCTGACAACATTTTTAGGAGCTAAAAGAATTAAAACAATGCTCCACAAAAATATTTCAGAATTATTGGACCTATATTTATTTAACAGTAGATATAAGTCCAATTCAAATAGCTATGATTTAAATTCAAAGTCCCAAAAATAAATCCTTAAAAAATGTTCAATATTTTGGTTGGGACCAGAACCCTTACCAAAATTTATCAACATTTTAAGAAGAGCACTTTTGGAGCAATGAATGAGATTTCTAGGGTTTTTGCCCCTCTTTTATTTAGGGTTTTGAGGCTTCCAATATTCCTCAGTTCAAGTTTCAAAAATATAGACATGATGCACACATGAAGCTAACCTAGAGCAATGCCTGAAGCTAGGGATGTGACAGGCTCCCCTTGTGTCGAATTAATAAATTTGGGTTGATACTCTACCCTCAAAAACTGTTGTGATCCCCTACACTTGTGGGTTATCAGTACGATCATGGAGTCGAATGATGCGACTTTCTTTGAAGATGTCTTTCCCATGAAGGATATGGCTACGTCATCTAATCAGGAGATGCCTAGTTCATCGAATGAGGAACCAGTTACAACCGTTGAACCTTCCATTTCGATGGAACACTTTGAAAGTCCTGTGGAGGAGAACAATGAAGTTCCTACTAGGAGCAAAAGACAGAGGACTGCAAAGTCCTTTGGTGATGACTTTCTTGTGTATCTCAAAGATGATACTCCCTGTTCTATTTCAGAGGGCTATGCATCTGAAGATGCTGACTACTGGAAGGAAGCAGTTCGTAGCGAGATGGATTCCATCTTGGCGAATGAAACTTGGGAGATAACTGATCGTCCTTATGGGTGCAAACCTATAGGATGCAAATGGGTATTCGAGAGGAAGCTTAGGCCTGATGGTATTATTGAGAAGTACAAGGCTCGGCTCGTGGCTAAGGGTTATACCCAAAAGGAAGGTGAATACTTCTTTGATGCTTACTCACCTGTTGCTCGACCGACCACTATTCGAGTTCTACTTTCACTAGCTGCCTCACATGGTCTTCTCGTTCATCAAATGGATGTTGAGACTGCTTTCCTAAATGGAGGGTTGGATGAGGAAATTTACATGGAACAACCAGATGGGTTTGTAGTAGATGGTCAGGAAGGAAAAGTGTGCAAGTTGCTGAAGTCTCTGTATGGACTTAAGCAAGCACCCAAGAAGTGGCATGAGAAGTTTGAAAGAACTTTAACATCTGCAGGCTTTGTTGTAAATGAAGCTGATAAATGTGTGTACTATCGCCATGGTGGGGGCGAGGGAGTTATTCTTTGCTTGTATGTTGATGACATACTGATCTTCAAAACAAATTTGAAGGTTATTAAGGAGGCCAAGGATTTCCTATCTCGTTGCTTTGAGATGACGGATCTAGGAGTGGCTGATGTCATTCTGAACATCAAGTTGTTGAGAGACGATGATGGTGGGATTACATTGCTTCAATCCCACTATGTGGAAAAGATCTTGAGTTGCTTTGGCTACAGTGACTGCAAGCCCTCTCCAACACCATATTATGCTAGTGTGTTGCTTCGAAAGAATCGAAGAATTGCTAGAGACCAATTGAAATATTCTCAGATTATTGGCTCGCTCATATATTTAACCAGTGCTACAAGACCTGACATCTCTTTTGCTGTTAGCAAACTAAGCCGGTATGTCTCAAAACCAGGAGATGTGCATTGGAAAGCTCCAGAGAGAGTTTTGCGTTATTTGAAAGGCACTGCAAATTATGGAATTCACTGCACTGGGCACCCAAAGGTGCTTGAAGGGTATAGTGACTCAAACTGGATCTCAGATGCTGATGAGATAAAGGCCACGAGCGGATATGTATTCACTCATGGAGGTGGCACTGTTTCTTGGAAGTCTTGCAAGCAGACCATCTTAACAAGGTCAACAATGGAAGCAGAACTCACAGCACTAGATACAGCTACGGTCGAAGCAGATTGGTTTCGCCGGCTCTTGAATGATTTACTGGTTGTTGAGAAACCTGTACCGGGTATCCTTATGAACTGCGACAATCAAAATGTGATCACGAAAATGAGCAGCTCAAAGGATAACATGAAGTCATCAAGACACATTCAGAGAAGATTAAAGTCTGTCAGAAAAATGAGAAACTCCGGAGTTATTGCATTGGATTATATCCAAATGTCTGAAAATCTGGCAGATCCTTTTACTAAGGGTCTATCACATAATGTGATAGATAATGCATCGAGGGAGATGGGTATGAGACCCACAATATGAGTTGTTCATAGTGGTAACCTATTCTTTGTGATCGGAGATCCCGTGAATTAGACGTGGAAGACAAGCTGTTGGTCAACTGGGAGGAGAGTACCCTTACTATTAAAAATACCACTCCATGACGATGCAATACTCTCCTAAATCTACTGGCAGGTTGATGTATATCTTAATGTGTTCTAGGAGGCTCATTGAAGCAGAGATGTTGTCCTGCAGAACATCTTTTGAAGAACGCACCTATATGAGTCTGATTGTTAAATGTCGCAATCTATGAGAGTAGGGTTCTCTCTAGTAAGCTCATGAAAGGTCTCAGAGTATGACGCATAAGCTCCACCCGCGGGGAAGACCCACGTTAGCCACGTATCGATCAAGGCTTTGTGTGAAGCTAGATTTGCAGAAAACTTGCAGTTCAAGGCCCAGTCCACTGTTCAACTTGCTTACTAGTGTAGCATAGATTTCTAGGTGGAAGTTCGACTTAACAGTCTCCACTACAGTACCGGTATATAAACAGTGTTTTGGAACCAAAGGAAAATTTTGTGTGCCTCTGGGATCTGGTGGGGGATTGCTGGAATTTTTGTCTATTTGGGCCTAGCCCAATAGCTTGTTTCAGAAATTCCTAATAAATCCTAGAGGCCCATGCAGCCCATTCGTGCAAGGCAAGAGGTGGAACTAACGGATGGTCCCACATTGCTAGTTTAGAGGGAGTTGGACCTCTTTATAAGGGAGGTTCTTTCCCCACTTGTATGGGCATAAGAACAAGAGGGACATCCACGCGTGCTCCTCCTCCGCCACGCCACGCCACGCCATGCCACGACGCGCCACGGGTTGCGGGAATGAGCCAAGCCAATGTATAAATTTTGCCACGCACTACTGGTATACGAAAGGTCACTCGGGAGCTGGAAAGTTTTTGCTGTAGTGGATATTGAATACGAACGCTGCACCCTTCGGCTGCTGCCTGTTCATTTCGTCTCCCTTGTTCCCTTCAGCTCCCGGCGCGGCCTCTCGCCTCCTTCTCTTGCGCCTATAAAAGGGAGTTCGCTCCTCTCAGAGAGACGCACCAGAACTCATTCTTCCTCTCACCATCGGTTCCTCAACACTACGTTGCTGCTACGATCTTCCTCATCCCGGCTTGCGGCGTGCACCGCAGATCGGGACAGTAGGCCTCCAAAACCGCACTTCTTTGAGTCCTGTATGGTAGAAGGGTGATAAGGTTTTGGGGGAGCACTCTGCACGACTACTGACTACTTCATCACGGATGCCCCGGACTCCGACGACTACTTCCCCGACGACGACTACTTCCCCGACGTTGACAACCTCCTCGACGACATGGCTACCGAGGACACCGACCCCAAGTCCAGTGCTACTGTTGCTTCTGTTGTCCCATACGTGTTCTGGTTTTTCCTATTAGAGGTTCTGCCACAGTTCTTCGTTCTAGTATTTGCCCTAGACATGTTAAGCTCTACTTCATATATGCAACTTGATCTACTGTCTACTCTAGAGGTGTTTGGTTCTAGTTCATATATGCATGTGTTATTTACCTTCTCTTTGTCAGATCGGATGACTTGTTATATCTCTACTACTTTAGTCATGCTTTATCTACCATTTCTGTTAATAAATCATATGGTAAATTGCTAATATTTCCAACAATACCGAGCTCCTTGTAAACATCTTGTGTACTCTAGATCTTTTTATGCATAGATATAATCATAAAGAACGCTCTCAAGATAATATTCATACCATACACTTACGAAGTATTTTAGTATGATAGTTAATGACACACACATACATATACACTAATAATGCAAGATTTCACAAACTAACTCTAAAGACATGCAATTTAGTCATTACAATATTGTCATGCTTCAATGGTATTGATTTAAATGTGTTTTAAGGTGTATCATATTAAAAAACTGTAGACAAAATACATTTTATATTTAACATAATGAGTTATAAACAAGTATTAAAGTTCTGTAAGAAAAATAGATAATCGACTTCTTGTCCAATTTTGACCATCGAAAATTAACACAAGCAATCAAATTTGCCTACCGTGTGCATCAGGACCATTATCCTATTAAAGGCATAAAATGTTGGAAAATCAGAACTACCCAAATGCTTGATCAACTTATACAAGTAACACACCATATACCAATATAGCTACATGGAGATGTGCATAGAACAACACCGTTTAATTAGTACATGTTTTCACTGAATAAAGATTTTATTAGACCAATTATTTCGATCCAACAAGAAACATTTGTTATAAAAAGGAGAGGGGAGGCAGAATGTTAAGAACCTTTTTGTGTGGAAGCCTTTTGATTCCGGAGGTAGCTGGCGGTGGAGCGTGAGCCTGAGAATCCGAGTCCTTGGAGGCCACTTCCGTGCGAAAAAATTGTGAGATGAAGCTGCAAGTGGCAGGTTAGTTATATTGGTTCAATGGTTAAAGATATTCTAATGAAAGCACACTATCATAATGCTATTCCATGATGAAAAGGAAAACAGAGACAGTTCAATATGGTAGCTCTAACAAGATCAACGCAAAACCAAACACATAGACCAACAGCTACATATATTAATAGACGACTCTGCTATCATTTAAACACAATACAGAGTGACATTCAACCTTAGGGGGCAGATATTAACAATTCAGCTATCCCTTCCAACACAATTTAGAAAATGACCTCAAGAGCACCAGCCTAAACACTAGGCATCAGCAAGAGCATAAGGCAATGTCAATCCACAACACTTCAGATATTTGGCATTGCCTTCATATTAGCCAAAGACAAATACAAGATCTAAAATGAGATTACAGAACCAAACCATGATGTTAAAATAGATTACAGAACTAATGAGATGGAACTAAATAATTGGACACCCAGGTTCCATAAGTACTTCCTCCACATAATAAACCAAAATAAGATACACAAATGGATACAAGATGTACTGATGAAAGCACATTCACAATGCTATTTCAGGACAAATTGGACATCAGATAAAGCTCCATATGTCGGCTCCAACAAAATCATTTTGGCCAAAGTAGGATTTGAAATAGCAGAAAAAAGGAATACATGAACATGGATAACAAGTTTTCAATATATTCCGGGGAGAAAAAGGAATAGAGAAACTCATATGACAGCTCTAACAAGATCAACGTAAAATTAAACAGATTGACCAGAAGCAACATATATCAATAGGCGGCTCTACTACTTCGTATGACAGCTCTGACAAGATCAACACAAAATTAAACAGATTGACAAGTAGCAACATATATCAACAGGCGACTCTGCTAGTAGGCCGGAACGATGTCCAACCTTCAGGGGTGTGATATTATTATTAATTCATCTGTTTATTCATAACAACATATGTTAGGACACGATCTTTATGTAGCAAGTCCTTGAAAAGAATTATAAGAGCAACTCCAATGGGGTGACCCAAACGGACGGCGATTTTATCTGTTTTTTATCCGTTTGGGTCGGTCGCCCGCCCGGCGTCCGCCCTGTTTTAAATATGGGTCAGCAGTGCGCCCAACGCACCGACCCATATGTACCAGCATGGCCGGCTGGCCGCCCTATTTTGCATTGATGAATTTGCATTTAAACATAGTTTAAACCAAATAAAATAGCATAGTTTTACAAGCCGAATAAAAATAAAAATGTCTCACATAGTTCTCACATAGTTTTGCAAATGAATAAAAGAAAATACATCTATTGGTTGCCAACAATGAGCCCACATATACTCAAACAAATCATTTTGCAGTTGCACGTGAGTTTCCCAATCACATATGTGATGATGAAATTGGGTGAACTGTTCAAACGTTGCAGCTCCTCCATGCTCAGGCACAACATTCTCACCATGAAACTGAAACCCTTGATCGTACAGACGTTTGATACATCTCCAACGTATCTATAATTTTTGATTGTTCCATGCTATTATATTATCTATTTTGGATGTTTATGGGCTTTATTATGCACTTCTATATTATTTTTGGGACTAACATATGAACCGGAGGCCTAGTGCAAATTGCTGTTTTTTTGCCTATTTCAGTGTTTCACAGAAAACGAATATCAAACGGAGTCCAAACGGAATGAAACCTTCAGGAGAATCGTTTTTAGAACAAACGCCAATCCAGTAGACTTGAAGTGGACGTCAAGGAAGCAACGAGGCGGCCAAGAGGTAGGAGGGCACACCCAGGAGGGTAGGCGCACCCCCCACCCTCGTGGGCCCCTCGCGGCTCCACCGACCTACTTCTTTCGCCTATATGTACTCATATACCCCGAAAACATCCAGGAGCACCACAAAACCCTATTTCCACCGCCACAACCTTCTGTACCCATGAGATCCCATCTTGGGGCCTTTTCCGGCGCTCCGCAGGAGGGGGAATTGATCACGGAGGGCTTCTACATCAACACCATAGCCTCTTCGATGATGTGTGAGTAGTTTACCATAGACCTTCGGGTCCATAGTTATTAGCTATATGACTTCTTCTCTCTCTTTGATTCTCAATACAAAGTTCTCCTCGATCTTCTTGGAGATCTATTCGATGTAATACTTTTTGCGGTGTGTTTGTCAAGATCCGATGAATTGTGGGTTTACGATCAAGATTATCTATGAACAATATTTGATTCTTCTCTGAATTCTCATATGTATGATTTGATATCTTTGCAAGTCTCTTCGAATTATCAGTTTGGTTTGGCCTACTAGATTGATCTTTCTTGCAATAGGAGAAGTGCTTAGCTTTGGGTTCAATCTTGCGGTGTCCTTTCCCAGTGACAGCAGGGGCAGCAAGGCACGTATTGCATTGTTGCCATCGAGGATAAAAAGATGGGGTTTATATCATATTGCTTGAGTTTATCCCTCTACATCATGTCATCTTGCTTAATGCGTTACTCTGTTCTTATGAACTTAATACTCTAGATGCATGCTGGATAGTGGTCGGTGTGTGGAGTAATAGTAGTAGATACAGAATTGTTTCGATCTACTTGTCACGGACGTGATGCCTATATACATGATCATGCCTAGATATTCTCATAACTATGTGCTCTTCTATCAATTGCTCGACACTAATTTGTTCACCCACCGTAAGATATGCTATCTTGAGAGAAGACACTAGTGAAACCTATGCCCCCCGGGTCTCTTTTCCATCGTTTTATATCTCTTTTATTTACATTGCATCTCGTTTACTATTTTGCAATCTTTACTTTTCAATCTATACAACAAAAATACCAAAAATATTTATCTTATTATCTCAATCAGATCTCACTTTTGCAAGTGACCGTGAAGGGATTGACAATCCCTTTATCGCGTTGGTTGCAAGGTTCTTATTTGTTTGTGCAGGTACAAGGCGACTTGCGTGTAACCTCCCACTATATTGATACCTTGGTTCTCAAAAACTGAGGGAAATACTTACGCTACTTTGCTGCATCACCCTTTTCTCTTCAAGGGAAACCCAACGCATGCTCAAGAGGTAGCAAGAAGGATTTTGAGCGCCGTTGCTGGGGAGGCTTACGCCAAGTCAAGTCAAGATTTGATCTCTCGACAACTCGCTCATTTCTGGCATCATTTCCGGAAAGATCTACGCACAAGTCAAGACATAGCAAGTACCCATCACAAACTCTTATCCCTCACATTACATTATTTGCCATTTGCCTCTCGTTTTCCTCTCCCCCACTTCACCTTTGCCTTTTCTTCGCCCTTCTTTCGTTCGATCTTTTGTTTGCTTGTGTTACCATGTACCTTCTTTTTTGCTTGCATCTACGCTTGCTAAAAGTTTATGGATCCTCATCCACTTGCTAATCTCTTTAAGAGATCCAATGATGATGAACCTATTGCTAGTGAGTTGAGTGCACTAGATTATCTGTATGAGGTTTTGCTTGAAATTCATGAATCTGAAAATTGTGATGAAGTACTTTATGAAGCGACTCACGACAGATCTTTGAATAAAAAGCATGATTGCAATGGTTTTATTATAAATTTTATTGATGTAAACTGTGCTAATAATATGCAAAACCCTAAGCTTGGGGATGCTAGTTTTGCTAGGTCATCTACTTGCTACAATGATCATGATTGGGGTGATAGTGCTTCTTATGATCTTGAAAAATTTATTTAAGCCCCATGATGAATATGAGATTGATAATAGTTTTTTGCAATATTATTGAAAGTGGGTTTGGAAGAGTGTAAACTTTAGATCCCACATATTTGGAGAATGTTCAATCTTATGAAATTTTTGATAAAAGTGGGTTTGAAGAGGTCATGACTTTAGTTAATGTTAATCCCACTATTTTGGAAGAGTGTCAACTTCGCATGCATGTGGACCGTGTTGAGAATATGTTATGTGATAGCTATATTGTTGAATTTTCTTATGATCCCACATGTAATTATTATGAGAGAGGAAAATATGGTTGTAGAAATTTCATGTTAGAAATTACCTCTCGTTATGTTGAGATTACTATTGTTTCTTTCCACTTCCTTGTATTTTCTAGTTTTTGCTTGCTATGATAATTTGTTTGTCTACAAGATGCCTATGCATAGGAAGTATGTTAGACTTAGATGTGTTTGTCACGTGTTTCATGATTGTTGTGGTGGGCGCACGGCAGATGCCAAGGGATGGCTAAAGAGAGGAGGAGGCTCGAGGGCGCTGGTGGGCCCCAGAGGCGAGGTTGGCATGAGCGGGCGCGGGACGCTGGACATACCGAGGTTCAGGGCTCTCCGAAGAGATAATACCCCTAGTCCTGCCGAGTGTAGTTGGATGTTGATAGTACAATGTTGCTCCTGGAGCTGTATGAGGAGGAAGGAAGCTGGCCAAGGCTTAGGCCGCTCCTTCTCTCCGGTGTTGCGGCTTGGTGGCCAGTCCTATGCTTGCTTGTTCTTTCTGCTTCTCACAGGCAGCCTTGTGTATCTTCGGTAACCTTACATTCTGTGCCTCTGTAGGCATGGGTTCCTGGGGGGTTTTATAGATCAACCCACCCAAGGTTACAATGGTAATATGCCAAGTCGGTGGGTCCGTATTGTCAGTGTCCGGGATACCGGGTAGGGTCCCGCTTGAGGGCTTGTGGTTCGCCGGGTTCCCCTAGGTGCGGGCCCCGCATGCCTAGGGGAGCTGTGCGCCATCTTGTCGATCATCAGGGCGTGGCCAAGTCGAGTCGTGTACAGTGCTCTCCGTCAGGCTGCCGCTTAGTGTCGTCAGCGGTGAGGGCGGAAGCACTGTTGCCATGCCAGCCCTGGTCAGCGGGTAGGTAAGGGGCACTGTTGCCACACTCCGGCTGACCACAGGCATGGGTGAAAACACTGTTGTCTTGGTCATCAGTGATTGACGTCTTGTCCCATCGTATGGCCTGGATGGGACGACAGCTTGACCCGTGGCTGGATTGCAGCGCACGCCACGGGTGGGGTCGGCTTCTTGGGGAAGCCTTGGTCATGCCGGGTTCGGCCGCTGCTACGTCTTGAGCTTGCGTTAGTTTTCCTTGAAGAGGAAAGGGTGATGCAACAATAGTAGCGAAAGTATCTCTACTCCTAATGGAGTAGTTGGTAGTCTCCACCGGTCAATTTTCGTCCCACCACTTTCGTCCGGGTTTTTTCGTAGGTTAAGCATCGTAGAATTTTTTTGTCGCCTCCCCCACTTCATCGGTTTATTTTTACTTCACCCTCTCACACAACGAAAAAAACTGAACGGATCAGAACTTTCCATACTGACGCAAATTATTTAGTAATGTCTTTATGTAAAAGAATCAATCACAATCAATCTCTAAAGATCAAATCTAAATTAATTAATCTTCATAAAGTTTGTTTCCTTCCGAATCACGTCCACAACTTTCCCTCCTTGTTTGGGCAGAAACTGTTTGGTAGCAGAGATTAGGAAGCTTCCTATGAGTGTAGTAATAGGAAGTATTCTTTTTCTTGATGATTCGTTTCCATGCATGATGATAGTAAATTAGGCCAACATTCACCACCATTTATCAACATCGTCAATCATATCCATTCCTACCAGTTTTAAGGGAATCTGCTCGCTATGTCTTTTTTAAGGGGATCCTCTCGCTAAGTCGTCGTCGCACGTTATTTTCACAAGCAATTCCCCTAAAAAAACACAGCGTCCTACCTCGACTTCCCTACCTGGATGCCACCGCCGCCGCCCACCGATCTCGCCGCCTCCCGGTGATCCCCTCCTCCCTCCCGCAGCTCGAACGGCCCACTTTTTTGGCCACAGGCACCGCCTGCCTCTTCGCCCATGCGTCACCCCTCCTCTTCACCATAGCCACGAGCACCATCCGAGGCGGAGCCGCTACACCTCCACAGATGCGGCGGAGACACCATATCCAGTGGAGACGGCGGTGTAAATCTTCTACTCTGCTCCTTCCCCTGGTTACCAGCCTGCTCCACATCCCCTCTGCTTTGTGTGGATCTGCTCATGTGCAGCAGTAAACTTTATTTAGGTAGAACTATTCTTCTAGGCCTTTTTTGTTACTTACAAATTGACTTTTTGAGCCAATGCTTACGGCATGAAGTATTACCTAGAGTTCCTTAATCAATCTGCTTGTCCATCGTTTCATTTGGTTCAATTACTATCAGCAAGAACGCATTGTGAAACCGTTAGCTTATGATTGTGTGCTCTTCCTGCAATAATAACATTTGCAATGTAAGGGCCGAGGCACACCCATGCATCAGGATGATGTGCACCACGTGGGAAGTAATACTAATATGGCCTAAGTGGATAATGAAATATCCAAAGATACACTTGACTGGATCAATTTTTTTCTCTGGAATTGTTCCTCATGATGCGTAGATGTAGATGCTATATTTTTAAAATTTCAAATCACCTATGTATGCCAATGTGATTCTTATCCTTTTCATTAGACAGTGTGTTCCCATCAATCCATCCATGCACCAAACCAATTTTTTTACTCTATTCAGGTTGCAATTATGAACAAGTAGCATATGTATGCACTGAACTACTTGCATAAGACATACTGGCACATGTTATTTAGTAATGTACAATCAATCACGAACAATCTCTAAAGATCAAATCTAAATTAATTAACATTATCTTAAATCACTCAATAACATTAATTAGAAAACAAATATTTGATTTTTAGAAAAATCGCTCAATCACATTAACCTTACCTTAACTCACGGATGGTAGTCAATCTCCAAACAAAGGAAACAATACATCAAGGAAGCAGTTAATAAACTCCCTTTCTTATGACATGTATATGATCTTCCCTTCCCTCTCCGTTGTCGAGCATTCTTGATTCTCAAGGTCGATGCTTGGGCTGCGTCACTGGGTCGCGACTGTGCCGGAGGACGAGGACGGCGAGGCCGGGTGCCATGGCACCGTGTTGGCCGCGGCCGGTGAAGGGGGCGAAGAAGGGCGGCTTCCCTGGCCCTGGCCGTGGCCGTGGCCCTCGGAGTTGGTGCGGTGGAAGCGGCACTTGAAGGAACCGGCGTGGGTGGCCAGCGCGCAGACGCACTTGGAAGCGGGCCCGTGGCCCGTTTCGGACGGCGCCGACGCCGACCCGGGCCACCTCCTCCGCGTATTCTTGGAGCTGTGGCTGGCCGATTTACATGAAATTAATTTCCTCAGTTGTGGTGGCAAATATAATACACATAATCTATATTGTTATGCACTAGCGCGCGCGTGTGTGTGAAATAGATGGATTATGGTCCCATACCCAATAAGATGGATATGTGTGTGTGTGTTTTTGAGAGAGAGGGGGAGAGGGGGAAAGAGAGTGAGGAAGAGTGTTGAGAGTGTGTGTGTGAGGATTTGATGGTAAAAAAGGCCGCTAATGTCACTTGATATGTATGAGAATATTAATATTGAACTCTTAAAGTTAATGTGGCCCCGTTGCAACGCACGGGCGTTCTTCTAGTTTCCCTCAGTTTTAACCAAGGTATCAATCCAGTAGGAGGCTCCTCAAAAGTCCCACGCACCTACACAAACAAACAAAGAACTCACAACCAACACAATAAAGGGGTTGTCAATCCCTTCACGGCCACTTGCGAAAGTGAGATCTAATAGAGATAGTATGATAAGATAAATATATTTTTCGTATTTTATAATATAGATGCAAAAAGTAAATATGCAAATAAAAGTAGATTGGAAGCAAATATGATAAGAGATAGACCCGGGGGCCATAGGTTTCACTAGTGAGTTCTCTCAAGATAGCATAAGTATTACAGTGGGTGAACAAATTACTGTCGAGCAATTGATAGAAAAGCGAATAGTTATGAGATTATCTAGGCATGATCATGTATATAGGCATCACGTCCGCAACAAGTAGACCGACTCCTGCCTGCATCTACTACTATTACTCCACACATCGACCGACTCCTTCCTGCATCTAGAGTATTAAGTTCACAAAGAACAGAGTAACGCATTAAGCAAGATGACATGATGTAGAGGGACAAACTCAAGCAATATGAAATAAACCCCATCTTTTTATCCTCGATGGCAAAAATACAATATGTGACTTGCTGCCCCTGCTGTCACTGGTAAAGGACACCGCAAGATTGAACCCAAAGCTAAGCACTTCTCCCATGGCAAGAGAGATCAATCTAGTAGGCCAAACCAAACTGATAATTCGAAGAGACTTGCAAAGATAACTCAATCATACATAAACGAATTCAGAGAAGATTCAAATATTATTCATAGATAAACTTGATCATAAACCCACAATTCATCGGATCTCGACAAACACACCGCAAAAAGAGTTTACATCGAATAGATCTCCACAAGAGAGGGGGAGAACATTGTATTGAGATCCAAAAAGAGAGAAGAAGCCATCTAGCTAATAACTATGGACCCGTAGGTCTGTGGTAAACTACTCACAACTCATCGGAGGGGCTATGGTGTTGATGTAGAAGCCCTCCGTGGTCGATTCCCCCTCCGGTAGAGCGCCGGCGAAGGCTCCAAGATGGGATCTCGCGGATACAGTAGGTTACGGCGGTGGAAATTGTGTTTCGTTGGCTCCCTGGATGTTTTCGGGGTACGTAGGCTTATATAGGAGGAATAAGTACGTCGGTGGGTGCCCGAGGGGCCCACGAGACAGGGGGCACGCCCTAGGGGGGGGGGGCGCCCTCCTATCTCGTGGAGGCCTCAGCTGCTTCTTGACTTGCACTCCAAGTCCTCTGGATCACGTTCGTTCCAAAAATCACGCTCCCGAAGGTTTCATTCCGTTTGGACTCCGTTTGATATTCCTTTTCTTTGAAATACTGAAATAGGCAAAAAAAACCTGCAATACGGGCTGGGCCTCCGGTTAGTAGGTTAGTCCCAAAAATGATATAAATGTGTAAAATAAAGCCCATAAACATCCAAAAGGGGTAATATAATAGCATGGAACAATAAAAAATTATAGATATGTTGGAGACGTATCAAGCATCCCCAAGATTAATTCTTGCTCGTCCTCGAGTAGGTAAATGATAAAAAGAGAATTTTTGATGTGGAATGCTACCTAGCATAATTCTTAATGTAATTTTCTTTATTGTGGCATGAATGTTCAGATCCAAATGACTCAAAATAAAAGTTCATATTGATAAAAGAAATAGTAACACTTCAAGCATACTAATCAAAGTAATCATGTCTTCTCAAAATAACATGGCAAAAGAAAGTTCATCCCTACAAAATCATATAGTTAGGCTATGCTTCATTTTCTTCACACAAAGATGTTCCCAACTTCTATACCCCCGATGACAAGCCAAGCAATTGTTTCATACTTAAATAATCTCAAACTTTTTCAACCTTCACGCAATACATGAGCGTGAGCCATGGATATAGCACTATGGGTGGAATAGAATATGATGATGGGGATTGTGTGGAGAAGACAAAAAAAGAGAAAGTCTCACATTGACGAGGATAATCAACGGGCTATGGAGATGCCCATCAATTGGTGTCAACATGAGGAGTAGGGATTGCCATGCAACGGATGCACTAGAGCTATAAATGAATGCTCTACAAAAGAAAACTAGTGGGTGTGCATCCAACTTGCTTGCTCACGAAGACCTAGGGCATTTGAGGAAGCCCATCGTAGGAATATACAAGCCAAGTTCTATAATGAAAAATTCCCACTAGTATAAAAAAGACAACTTATGAGACTCACTATACGAAAAACATGGTGCTACTTTGAAGCACAAAATATGAGACTCACTACATGAAGAACAAGGTGCTACTTTGAAGCACAAGTGTGGAAAAAGAGATAGTAGCATTGCCCTTTTTTTTCTTTTTTTTTCTTTTTTCTCTTTCTTTTTTTTGGGCCTTTCCTTTTTTTTTCTCTTTTTGGCCTTTCTTTTTTATTATTTTTTTCTTTTCTTTGGGCAATGCTCTAATAATGATGATCATCACACTTTCATTGATTACAACATATGAATTACAACTCGAAACTGGAACAAGATATAACTCTATATGAATGCCTCCGGCGGTGTACCGGGATGGTGCAACGAATCAAGAGTGACATGTATGAAAATTAATGCATGGTTTTTTTGCCACAAATACGATGTCAACTACATGATCATGCAATGGTAATATGACAAAAGTAAAGTATGTCATGATGATGAACGGAACGGTGGAAAGTTGCATGGCAATATATCTCGGAATGGCTATGGAGATGCCATAATAGGTAGGTATGGTGGCTGTTTTGAGGAAGATATAAGGAGGTTTATGTGTGATAGAGCGTATCGTATCACGGGGTTTGGATGCACCGGCGAAGTTTGCACCAACTCTCAAGGTGAGAAAGGGCAATGCACGGTACCGAAGAGGCTAGCAATGGCGGAAAGGTAAACGTGCGTATAATCCATGGACTCAACATTAGTCCAAAGAACTCATATACTTATTGCAAAAATTTAGAAGTCATCAAAAATCAAGCACTACGCGCATGCTCCTAGGGGGATAGATTGGTAGGAAAAGACCATCGCTCGTCCCCAACCGCCACTCATAAGGATGCACAAGCCAGGTACACTTCATGTTTCAAATTTGTTACACAACGTTAACCATACGTGCATGCTAAGGGACTTGCTAACTTCAACACAAGCATTCTTTAAATTCATAATCACCCAACTAGCATGACTTTAATATCACTACCTCCATATCTCAAAACAATTATCAAGTATCAAGTTGATCATAGCATCCAATTCACTTTCTATGGTAGTTTTTATTATACCCAACTTGGATGCCTACCATTCTAGGACCAATTTTATAACCATAGAAAATACCATGCTGTTCTAAAATACTCTCAAAATAATATAAGTGAAGCATTAGAGACTAGCAATTTCTACAAAAATAAGTCACCGTCGTGCTCTAAAAGATATAAGTGAAGCACTAGAGCAAAAACTATCAAGCTCAAAAGATATAAGTGAAGCACATAGAGTATTCTAGCAAATTCTAATCAAGTAGGCTTATCCCAAAAGGTGTGTACAGCAAGGATGATTGTGGTAAACTAAAAAGCAAATATTAATATAATACACGATGCTCCAGCAAAACACATATCATGTGGCGAATAAAAATATAGCTCCAAGTAAAGCTACCAATGAACGAAGACGAAAGAGGGGATGCCTTCCCGGGGCATCCCCAAGCTTAGGCTTTTGGCTATTCTTGAATATCTTGGGGTTCCATGGGAATCCCCAAGCTTAGGCTCTTGCCACTCCTTATTCCATAGTCCATAAAAGCTTTACCCAAAACTTGAAAACTTCACAACACAAAACTCAACAGGAAATCTTATAAGCTCCGTTAGTGAAAGAAAACAAAACCACCACATAAGGTACTGCAATGAAATCATTCTTTATTTATTTTGATGTTAAACCTACTGTAATACAACTTCTCTATGGTTTATAAACTATTTTACTAGCCATAGATGCATCGAAATAAGTAAACAACACACGAAAAACAGAATCTATAAAAAACAGAACAGTCTGTAGCAATCTGTAACTAATGCAAACTTATGGAACTCTAAAAATCCTACCAAAATAGGAAGTCCTGGAAAATTTTTTTATTGATTATAAGAAAAAAGAATCAACGCAAAAGCACGTTTCTGTGATTTAACAAAACTAAATTCGTGCATGCAAAGTTTCTGTTTTTCAGCAGAATCAAATCAACTATCATCATAGGTTATCCTATAGGTTGTACTTGGCAGAAACACTAATTAAAAGATAAAAACACATCTAAACATAAGGTAGATGCAAGACTTATTAAATAACAGCAAGGAAAAATATTGGGTTGTCTCCCAATAAGCGCTTTTCTTTAAAGCCTTTTTAGCTAGGCATTGAGATTTCAAGATTCTCACATGAAAGACAAGAATTGAAGCACAAAGTGAGCATCATAAAACATGTGAAAAACACACTTAAGTCTAACATACTTCCTATGCGTATGCATCCTGTAAGCAAACAAACTATCAAGGCAAGCAAAAACTAGCATATGCAAGGAAGCGGAAAGAAACAATAGCAATCTCAACATGAAGAGAGGCAATTTAGTAAAATGAAAATTTCTACAACCATATTTTCCTCTCTCATAATAATTACATGTAGGATCATAAGAAAATTCAAAAAAATAGCTATCACATAAATATTTCCAACATGATCCACATGCATGCGAAGTTGACACTCTTCCAAAATAGTGGGATTAACATTAACTAAAGTCATGACCTTTCCAAACCCACTTTTATCAAAAATTTCATAAGATTGATCAAAATCCAAATATGTGGGATCTAAAGTTGACACTCTTCCAAACCCACTTTCAATATTATTTTAAATACTATTATCAATCTCATATTCATCATGGGGCCTAAATAAATTTTCAAGATCATAAGAAGAATCACCCCAATCATGATCATTGCAACAAGTAGCAAAACTAGCATCCCCAAGATTAGGGTTTTGCATATTATTAGCACAATTGACATCAAGAGAATTTATAGTAAAATCATTGCAACCATGCTTTTTATCCAAGGAGCTATTATGAATCTCTTCATAAAGTACTTCATCACAATTTTCAGATTCACAAATTTTAAGCAAAACTTCATAAAGATAATCTAGTGCACAAAATTCACTAGCAATTGGTTCATCATAATTGGATCTCTTAAAAAGATTGGCAAGCGGATGAGGATCCATAGATCTTAGGTTCTCTATTTAGCAATAAATAAGCATCTAATCCAACCAAACGAGCAAACAAAAGGGCAAGCAAAAGAGAAAGGAGGAGATTGGGAAAGAGAGAGCGAATAAAACGGCAAGGGTGAAGTGGGGGAGAGGAAAACGAGAGGCAAATGGTAAATAATGTAAATGCGAGGGAGATGGGTTTGTGATGGGTACTTGGTATGTCTTGACTTGAGAGAAGACCTCCCCGGCAACGGTGCCAGAAATCCTTCTTGCTACGTCTTGAGCTTGCGTTGGTTTTCCTTGAAGAGGAAAGGGTGATGCCACAATAGTAGCGTAAGTATTTCCCTCAGTTTTTGAGAACCAAGGTATCAATCTAGTAGGAGGCTCCTCAAAAGTCCCACGCACCTACACAAACAAACAAAGAACTCGCAACCAACGCAATAAAGGGGTTGTCAATCCCTTCACGGCCACTTGCGAAAGTGAGATCTAATAGAGATATTATGATAAGATAAATATATTTTTGGTATTTTGTAATATAGATGCAAAAAGTAAAGATGCAAATAAAAGTAGATTGGAAGCAAATATGATAAGAGATAGACCCGGGGGCCACAGGTTCCACTAGTGGCTTCTCTCAAGCTAGCATAAGTATTACGGTGGGTGAACAAATTACTGTCGAGCAATTGATAGAAAAGCGAATAATTATGAGATTATCTAGGCATGATCATGTATATAGGCATCACGTCCGCAACAAGTAGACCGACTCCTGCCTGCATCTACTACTATTACTCCACACATCGACCGACTCCTACCTACATCTAGAGTATTAAGTTCACAAAGAACAGAGTAACGCATTAAGCAAGATGACATGATGTAGAGGGATAAACTCAAGCAATATGAAATAAACCCCATCTTTTTATCCTCGATGGCAACAATACAATATGTGCCTTGCTGCCCCTGCTGTCACTGGAAAGGACACCGCAAGATTGAACCCAAAGCTAAGCACTTCTCCCATGGTAAGAAAGATCAATCTAGTAGGCCAAACCAAACTAATAATTTGAAGAGACTTGCAAAGATAACTCAATCATACATAAAAGAATTCAGAGAAGATTCAAATATTATTCATAGATAAACTTGATCATAAACCCACAATTCATCGGCTCTCGACAAACACACAGAAAAAAGAGTTTACATCGAATAGATCTCCACAAGAGAGGGGGAGAACATTGTATTGAGATCCAAAAAGAGAGAAGAAGCAATCTAGCTAATAACTATGGACCTGTTGGTCTGTGGTAAACTACTCACAACTCATCGGAGGGGCTATGGTGTTGATGTAGAAGCCCTCCGTGGTTGATTCCCCCTCCGGCAGAGCACCGACGGAGGCTCCAAGATGGGATCTCGCGGATACAGAAGGTTACAGCGGTGGAAATTGTGTTTCATTGGCTCCCTGGATGTTTTCGGGGTATGTAGGCTTATATAGGAGGAAGAAGTACGTCGGTGGCCGCCCGAGGGGCCCACGAGACAGGGGGCGCGCCCTATAGGGGGGGGGGTGCCCTTCTATCTCGTGGAGGCCTCGGCTGCTTCTTGACTTGCACTCCAAGTCCTTTGGATCACGTTCGTTCCAAAAATCACGCTCCCGAAGGTTTCATTCCGTTTGGACTCCGTTTGATATTCCTTTTCTTTGAAATACTGAAATAGGCAAAAAAAACAGCAATACAGGCCGGGCCTCCGGTTAGTAGGTGATAACCCACAAGTATAGGGGATCGCAACAGTTTTCGAGGGTAGAGTATTCAACCCAAATTTATTGATTCAACACAAGGGGAGCCAAAGAATATTCTCAAGTATTAGCAGCTGAGTTGTCAATTCAACCACACCTGGAAACTTAGTATCTGCAGCAATGTTTTTAGTAGCAAAGTAATATGATAGTGGTGGTAACGATAACAAAGGTAAAGACAGTAAAAGTAATGTTTTTGGTATTTTGTAGTGATTGTAACAGTAGCAATGGAAAAGTAAATAAGCGTAAACCAGTATATGGAAAACTCGTAGGCACCGGATTAGCGATGGATAATTATGCCGGATGGGTTCATCATGTAACAGTCATAACATAGGGTGACACAGAACTAGCTCCAGTTCATCAATGTAATGTAGGCATATATTCCGAATATAGTCATACGTGCTTATGGAAAAGAACTTGCATGACATCTTTTTTCCTACCCTCCCGTGGCAGCGGGCTCCTATTGGAAACTAAGGGATATTAAGGCCTCCTTTTAATAGAGAACCGGAACAAAGCATTAGCACATAGTGAATACATGAACTCCTCAAACTATGGTCATCACCGGGAGTGGTCCCGATTATTGTCACTTCGGGGTTGCCGGATCATAACACATAGTAGGTGACTATAGACTTGCAAGATAGGATCTAGAACACGCATATATTCATGCAAACATAATAGGTTCAGATCTGAAATCATGGCACTCGGGCCCTAGTGACAAGCATTAAACATAGCAAAGTCATAGCAACATCAATCTCAGAACATAATGGATACTAGGGATCAAACCCTAACAAAACTAACTCGATTACATGATAAATCTCATCCAACCCATCACCGTCCAGCAAGCCTACGATGCAATTACTCACGCACGGCGGTGAGCATCATGAAATTGGTGATGGAGGATGGTTGATGATGACAACAGCGACGAATCCCCCTCTCCGGAGCCCCAAACGGACTCCAGATCAGCCCTCCCGAGAGAGATTAGGGCTTGGCGGCGGCTCCGTATCGTAAAACGCGATGAAACTTTCTCTCTGATTTTTTCTCCCTGAAAGCCAATATATGGAGTTGGAGTTGGCGTCGGAGGGCCACCAGGGGGCCCACGAGGTAGGGTGGCGCGCCCAGGGGGGAGCGGCGCGCCCCCACCCTCGTGAACAGGGTGTGGGCCCCCTGGCCTTCATCTTTGGCGAGGATTTTTTATTATTTATTCTAAGATATTCCGTGGAGTTTCAGGTCATTCCGAGAACTTTTGTTTTCTGCACATAAAACAACACCATGGCAATTCTGCTGAAAACAGCGTTAGTCCGGGTTAGTTCCATTCAAATCATACAAGTTAGAGTCCAAAACAAGGGCAAAAGTGTTTGGAAAAGTAGATACGACGGAGACGTATCAACTCCCCCAAGCTTAAACCCTTGCTTGTCCTCAAGCAATTCAGTTGACAAACTGAAAAAGAAAAAGAAAAACTTTTACAAACTCTGTTTGCTCTTGTTGTTGTAAGCATGAAAAGCCAGCATTCAAGTTTCAGCAATTATTATGAACTAACCATACTCACAATAACACGTAGGTCTCACAACTACTCATATCAATAATATAATCAGCTAGCGAGCCATAATAATAAAACTCGGATGACAAGACTTTCTCAAAATAATCATAACATGATATAACAAAATGGTATCTCGCTAGCCCTTTCTGAGACCGCAAAACATAAATGCAGAGCACCTTTAAAGATCAAGGACTGACTAAACATTGTAATTCATGGTAAAAGAGATCCAGTCAAGTCATACCCAATATAAACCAATCATAATGAATGCAAACGACAGTGTGCTCTCCAGCGGGTGCTTTTTAATAAGAAGGGTGATGACTCAACATAAAAGTAAATAGATAGGCCCTTCGCAGAGAGAAGCAGGGATTTGTAGAGGTGCCAGAGCTCGGTTTTGAAATAGAGATAAGTTATATTTTGAGCGGCATAATTTCATTGTCAACATAACAACTAAAAGATGACGATATCTTCCATGCTAAACAGATTATAGGCGGTTCCCAAACAGAATGGTAAAGGTTATACTCCCCCTCCTCCACAAGCATCAATCCATGGCTTGCTCGAAACAACGAGTGCCTCCAACATTTAACAGGTCCCAAGGGGAGTTTTGTTTGCAGTTATTTTGATTTAGTTTGCACAAAGCATGGGACTGGGCATCCCGAATACCAGCCATTTTCTCGTGAATGAGGAGCGGAGTCCACTCCTCTTGAGAATAACCCGCCTAACACGGAAGATAAGGGTAGCTCTAGTTGACATATGAGCTATTCGAGCATGCAAAACAGAATGTTTATTTTAAGGTTTAGAGTTTGGCACATACAAATTTACTTGGAACGGCAGGTAAATACCGCATATAGGAAGGTATAGTGGACTCATATGGCATAACTTTGGGGTTTAAGGAGTTTGGATGCACAAGCAGTATTCCCGCTTAGTACAGGTGAAGGCTAGCAAAAGACTAGGAAGCGAACAACTGAGAGAGCGACAACAGTCGTAAACATGCATTAAAATTAATTTACACCGAATATAAGCATGAGTAGGATATAATCCACCATGAACATAAATATCATCAAGGCTATGTTGATTTGATTCAACCACATGCATGAACATGTGCCAAGTCGAGTCACTCAATTCATTTAAAGGAGGATACCATCCCATCATACAACATCATAATCATTCTAATAGCATGTTGGCACGCAAGGTAAACCATTATAACTCATAGCTAATCAAGCATGGCACAAGCAACTATAATCTCTAAATGTCATTGCAAATATGTTTACTTCATAATAGTTGAATCAAGAATGATGAATCATCATATTTACAAAAACAAGAGAGGTCGAGTTCATACCAGCTTTTCTCTTCCCAATAAGTACATTATATATCATCATTATGGCCTTTCACTTGCACGACCGAACGGTGTGTATAATAATAAGAGTGTATGTGCATTGGACTAAGCTGGGATCTGCAAGCATTCAACTCAAGAGAGAAGACAAGTAATATGGTCTCTAAGTTAAATAAACAATCATGCATATAAGAGCCACTAAGCATTTTCAATAGGGTCTTCTCAACCCCCAAAGAAAGAAAAAGAAATAAAAACTATTTACACGGGAAAGCTCCCAATGAGTAAAAGAAGAACGGGAACTATTTTTGGGTTTTCTTTTTAATTCTACTACAAGCATGAAAAGTAGTCTAACTATTTTTTTTGGTTTTTCTTAAAGTTTATCAAGCACACAAGAAGAAAGCAGGAAAAAGAAATTTAAACTAGCATGGATAATACAGTGAAAAAGTATGAGCATCGACATCTAGCAATGAGTGTGTGTGAACATGAATATAATGTCGGTGGGAAATACGTACTCCCCCAAGCTTAGGCTTTTGGCCTAAGTTGGTCTATTGCCAGGGGTGGCCTGGCGAATATCTGTAAGTGAAGCTGGGGTCATAGTGTGACGAAGAAGACTCTGACTGCCACTAGCTGGCAGCCTCCTCTGGTAATAATATATCTTCCTCTAGCCTGAAAATCAAAGAAGGTAGGACCAGGAAGAGCAACACGGACCACATGTCGTTTGTTAAAGGTTAGTCGATACTGGTAAGGTGGTCCAGTACTCTCAATGAACTGGTGGGAAAACATAGAATCAAGATCTAAATAAGAAGAGGGTAACTCCATATCACCCTCACAAATGTCTACATCAAGAAAATTAGCTAAGGGGGTTGCATAAATTCCTCCAAAGAAATCTCCGCTATGCCTATTCTGATGCAACCTACGAGCTACAATGGCGCCCAAATGATAAGATTGGTCGGTCTCCTAACACAGCACTTCTAAGAATGCTGAGATCAGGGGCACACATGTGACATGCTTCATCCTTAGCAGTTATACATCTACCAATGAAGAGAGCAAAATAATGTATAGCAGGAAATTGAATGCTCCCTATAGTGGCCTGCGCTATATCTCTAGATTCCCCCACAATTATTCTAGCAAGAAAATCTCTATATTCAGATTTAGGGGGATCCCGGACACTACCCCAAGATGGAAGTTTGCATGCAAGAGTGAAATCCTCTAAGTACATGGTATAAGATTTGTCATAAAGGTCAAACATGACTGAAGGAGAATTACGCGAAGTTGTAAAATCAAACCTCCCCACAAATGAACTTGTGAGGTAACGATACTGCGGGCATTTATCAGCTTCAAAGTCCTCAAGAACGGCATTATGCACATATGCGTAGAATTCTTCTTTAATTCCCACTTGATTCATAAAATTTTCTGAGGGCCATTGACAGGGCCTCACGAGTGCGTCTCTTGGTGGTTCCTCGTCAGCATCACGTATTGCAAGCCTGGGACCTTGCTTCCTTGAAGGACCACCTTGGAACATCCTCCTAATCATATTGTTTCCTCTGAAAAATTTCTGAAATTTTTAGTAACTTCAAATAAAAGTGAACCAACTTCAATAAAATTGATAGGAACAACTCCCACAAGTGCCTAGGGCCTATATCAAGCATTAGAACTACTTGGAACCATATAAATTTGACATGCAAGCTCAAGAACATGGTCACCTATGCAGCACAATTTTGCAATGAATAAAGCAATAGAACAAAAACTAATTGGACCAACGGAGGAGTCACATACCAAGGAACAATCTCCCCAACCAGTTTTGCAAGAGGTGCTTTGAGCAATGAGATAGAAAATCACAGCAACGGGGGCTGGAACTCGTGCTTGAGTTGCTTTTTCGTGTTTGTGTGAGACAGAGGAAGAAGATGGGTGCAGGAATAAGTGGAGGAGGGCCACCGTGGGCCCACGAGGCAGGGGGGCGCACCCAGGGGGGTAGGGCGCGCCCTCCACCCTCGTGGCCAGGTGGCAGCTCCCCCCGTGGTAATTTTTGCACAGTAAATCCTCAAATATTCCCGAAAAAATCATATTAAATTGGCATGGCATTCTGAGGACTTTTATTTTCGGGATATTTTTATATTGCACGGATAAGTCAGGAAACAGACAGAAAAAATATTAGTTTACTTTATTTCTACTAAATAATAGAAAATATAAAGAGGGTACAGAAGGTTGTGCTTCTAGTTTCATCCATCTCGCGATCATCAAAATGAACCCACTAACAAGGTTGATCAAGTCTTGTTAACAAACTCATTCCGAATAATCACGGAACCGGAGAAATTTTGAATGACACTAAGTTACCTCAACGGGGATATGAAAATCCCCAACAATAAGAATATCATACTTTTTCTTGACAGTGGGGAGAGGAAATTCAAAACATCCAAAAATAATAGTTGGAACTTTTTCAATAGAATTGATGCTATGAACTTGAGATTGTTTCCTCGGAAAGTGTACCGTATGCTCATTACCATTAACATGAAAAGTGGCATTGCCTTTGTTGCAATCAATAACAGCCCCTGCAGTATTAAGGAAAGGTATTCCGAGAATAATAGACATACTATCATCCTCGGGAATATCAAGAATAACAAAGTCCGTTAAAATAGTAACGTTTGCAACCACAACAGGCACATCCTCACAAATACCGACAGGTATAGCAGTTGATTTATCAGCCATTTGCAAAGATATTTCAGTAGGTGTCAACTTATTCAAGTCAAGTCTACGATATAAAGAGAGAGGCATAACACTAACACCGGCTCCAAGATCACATAAAGCAGTTTTAACATAATTTCTTTTAATGGAGCATGGTATAGTAGGCACTCTGGGATCTCCAAGTTTCTTTGGTATTCCACCCTTAAAAGTGTAATTAGTAAGCTGGTGGAAATTTCAGCTTTAGGTATCTTTCTTTTATTAGTAATAATATCCTTCATATACTTAGCATAAGGATTTGTTTTGAGCACATTAGTTAATCGCATACGCAAAAAGATGGATCTAATCATTTCAGCAAAGCGCTCAAAATCCTCATCATCCTTTTTCTTGGATGGTTTGGGAGGAAAAGGCATGGGTTTCTGAACCCATGGTTCTCTTTCTTTACCATGTTTCCTAGCAACAAAGTCTCTTTTATCATAACGTTGATCCTTTGATTGTGGGTTATCAAGATCAACAACAGGTTCAACTTCTACTTCATTATCATTACTAGGTTGAGCATCAACATGAACATTATCATTAACATTATCACTAGGTTCACGTTCATCACCTGATTGTGTTTCAGCGTCAGACATAGAGATATCATTTGGATTATCAGGTGGTTCAGTAATAGGTTCACTAGAAGTTTGCACAGTCCTATCATTTTTCTTTTTCTTCCTCTTAGAAGAACTAGGCATATCAATATTATTTCTCTGAGAATCTTGCTCGATTCTCTTAGGGTGGCCTTCAGGATACAAAGGTTCCTGAGTCATTCTACCAGTTCTAATAGCCACTCTAACAGCATAATAATTTTTCTTACTATTCATTTCATCAAGTGCTTCTTTCTGAGCTTTAAGTACTTGTTCTACTTGAGTGGTAACCATATAAGCATGTTTGCTAACAAGTTTAAGTTCACCTCTAATATCAGCCATATAATCACTCAAGCATTTAATCATAAAGGTGTTCTTTTTTAATTGTCTACCAAAATAAGCATTAAAGTCATCTTGCTTAAACATAAAGTCATCAAACTCATCCAAGCACTGACTAGCAATTTTAGTAGGAGGAACTTCAGCTTTATCATATCTATAGAGAGAATTTACCTTTACTACCTGTGTCGGGATATCGGGAGGTTCTTCAGTAAATAAGTAATTGAGATCATATACTTCTTCAAAAGGCGGTAAATTAGGACCATGTATTTCTTCAATAGGGGGTAAATTCTTAACATCTTCATCTTTAATACCTTTTTCTTTCAAAGATTTCTTTGCCTCTTGCATATCTTCGGGACTGAGAAATAGAACACCTCTCTTCTTCGGAGTTGGTTTAGGAATAGGCTCAGTAATTGGCTCAGGAGCTGGCTCAGGAGGTGGCTCGGGAGGTGCCCAATTATTTTCATTAGCCAACATATTATTCAATAGAAGTTCAGCATCATCCGGTGTTCTTTCCCTTAAAAGAGAAATAGCACAACTATCCAGGTAATCTCTGGAAGCACCAGTTAGTCCATTATAAAAGATATCAAATATTTCAGGTTTCTTAAGAGGATGATCAGGCAAAGCATTAAGTAACTTGAGAAGCCTCCCCCAAGCTTGTGGGAGACTCTCTTCTTCAATTTGCACAAAATTGTATATTTCCCTCAAAGCAGCTTGTTTCTTATGAGCAGGGAAATATTTAGCAGAGAAGTGATAAACCATATCCTGGGGACTTTGCACACAACCAAGATCAAGAGAATTAAACCATTTCTTAGCATCACCCTTTAATGAGAATGGAAATATTTTGAGTATATAAAAGTGGCGCGATCTCAGGTTATTAGTAAACAGGGCAGCTATATCATCTAACTTACGAAGATGTGCCACAACAGTTTCAGATTCATAGCCATAAAAAGGATCAGATTCAACCAAAGTAATTATATCTAGATCAACAAAAATATCATAATAATCATAATCAGGAACACAGATAGGTGAAGTAGAAAAAGCAGGGTCGGGTCTCATCCTACCTCTAAAAGATTCTTTACTCCACTTAGTTAGCAACCTCTTACGTTCAAGACTATCCTGGCAAGCAACAATAGCTTCAAAAGTTTTAGCACTAAAAAGATAACCCTCAGGTATAGCAGGCATAGGCTCATCATCACTATCATCATCGTGTTCAGGTTCAATAATTTCTCTTTCTCTAGACCTAGCAATTTGCTCATCAAGAAATTCACCAAGTGGCACAGTAGTATCAAGCATAGAAGTAGTTTCATCATAAGTATCATGCATAGCAGAAGTGGCATCATCAATAACATGCGACATATCAGAATCAATAGCAGTAGAAGGTTTAGGTGTCACAAACTTACTCATAACAGAAGGAGAATCTAGTGCAGAGCTAGATGGCAGTTCCTTACCTCCCCTCGTAGTTGAGGGCAAAATAGTAGTTCGGTCATCTTTCAAGTTCTTCATAGTGTCCAGCAGATATAAATCCCAAGTGACTCAAGGAATAGAGCTATGCTCCCAGGCAACGGCGCCAGAAAAAGGTCTTGATAACCCACAAGTATAGGGGATCGCAACATTTCGAGGGTAGAGTATTCAACCCAAATTTATTGGTTCGACACAAGGGGAGCCAAAGAATATTCTCAAGTATTAGCAGCTGAGTTGTCAATTCAACCACACCTGGAAACTTAGTATCTGCAGCAAAGTAATATGATAGTGGTGGTAACGGTAACAAAAGTAACCACAGTAAAAGTAATGTTTTTGGTATTTTGTAGTGATTGTAACAGTAGCAACGGGAAAGTAAATAAGCGTAAACCATTATATGGAAAACTCGTAGGCAACGGATTAGGGATGGATAATTATGCCGGATGTGGTTCATCATGTAACAGTCATAACATAGGGTGACACTGAACTAGCGCCAGTTCATCAATGTAATGTAGGCATGTATTCCGAATATAGTCATACGTGCTTATGGAAAAGAACTTGCATGACATCTTTTGTCCTACCCTCCCGTGGCAGCGGGGTCCTATTGGAAACTAAGGGATATTAAGGCCTCCTTTTAATAGAGAACCGGAACAAAGCATTAGCACATAGTGAATACATGAACTCCTCAAACTATGGTCATCACCGGGAGTGGTCCCGATTATTGTCACTTCGGGGTTGCCGGATCATAACACATAGTAGGTGATTATAGACTTCCAAGATAGGATCTAGAACATGCATATATTCATGAAAACATAATAGGTTCAGATCTGAAATCATGGTAATCGGGCCCTAGTGACAAGCATTAAGCATACACTACTAGGGAAAAGCCTAGCAGCAGCGCGGGTTTTGGGCCTATTAGTAGCGCGGGGGCCGGCGCTACTAATAAGGCGCTACAGCTAACTTATAGCAGTAGCGCGGGTGCCACCCGCGCTACAGCTAACGTATAGCAGTAGCGTGGGTAAAAACCCGCGCTACTACTAATCTGTAATCTCTGAATTTTTTTTGAATTTTTTCGATTTTTTTTGATTTTTTCCCTAATTTTCAAATTTCTGAATTATTTTAACCTCAAATCTCTAATCACCCCTCATCGCTGCTCAATTTAATCTCTAATCACCCCTCATCATTCCAAATCATCTAACTTCCCGGACGGTCACCCATCCTCTTACTACTCCAGCCTGAGCACGCTTAACTTCCGGGTTCTATTCTCCCTCGTTTCCAAGTCTGCACTTGTTGTTTTTCTTACAATAGTAAGATGTCAATTCTATTAACCTCAGGAATTTAGCTTGAGCATGAAGTCACACATTTCACTATTTGAGTTTGAAACTATTGTTCTAAAAAATTAGTAAAACTAATATGTTTTGAATAATTAGTTTGACCACAGTTTGACCAGATTTGACCACAGTTTGACCATAGTTTGACCATATTTGACCAAAATTCAAAAAACTAAAATAATTATTTAGTAACACTAATATTCTTGAATAATTAGTTTGACCATAGTTTGACCAGATTTAACAAAAATCAAAAAAACTGATTTTTTTTTGAATTTTTTTGCCTCCAGATCTTAAAAGCCCCGTAACTTTTCGAGTAGATGATTTTTCATATAAAAGACTTTTTCATCCGAGTTCGTATGCAAAAGTTATGGCCATTTTACAAATTTCCAGAGAGATTTTGCAAATAAAGTCGAAATTCATATTTGTAAATTTTCCCAACAACTAGACCACATATCACATGGGAAACTTATTTTTTTATTTTTTTGACAT
>NC_041391.1:711908689-711910509 GCF_002162155.2 Triticum dicoccoides
GGTTAGACTTTGAAAATTTTGCAAATAGGCCATACCCCGCGCTACTACTATGGCAGACGATTAGTAGTAGCGAGGGGTAAAAACCCGCGCTACTACTATCAACTTAGTAGTAGCGCGGGTTTATAACCATCGCTACTACTATGGCATGGTCCAGGGGCCACTTAGTAGTAGCGAGGGTTAAAAACCCGCGCTACTGCTATCAACTTAGTAGTAGCGAGGGTTAAAAACCCGCGCTACTACTATGGCATGTCCCGGGGGGCACGGTAGAGACTGCTTAGTAGTAGTGAGGGTTATAAACCCGCGCTGCTGCTATCAACTTAGTAGTAGCGAGGTTTAAAAACCTGCGCTGCTAGTAAGTAGCAGTAGCGAGTATTTTTAACCCTCGCTGCTGCTAAGATTCTGTGTATAGGCTTTTCCCTAGTAGTGATAGCAAAGTCATAGCAACATCAATCTCAGAACATAATGGATACTAGGGATCAAACCCTAACAAAACTAACTCGATTACATGATAAATCTCATCCAACCCATCACCGTCCAGCAAGCCTACGATGCAATTACTCACGCACGGCGGTGAGCATCATGAAATTGGTGATGGAGGATGGTTGATGATGACGACAATGACGAATCCCCCTCTCCGGAGCCCCGAACGGACTCCAGATCAGCCCTCCCGAGAGAGATTAGGGCTTGGCGGTGGCTCCGTATCGTAAAACGCGATGAAACTTTCTCTCTGATTTTTTTCTCCCCGAAAGCCAATATATGGAGTTGGAGTTGGCGTCGGAGGGCCACCAGGGGGCCCACGAGGTAGGGGGGCGCGCCCCCACCCTGATGAACAGGGTGTGGGCCCCCTGGCCTTCATCTTTGGCAAGGATTTTTTTATTATTTATTCTAAGATATTCCATGGAGTTTCAGGTCATTCCGAGAACTTTTGTTTTCTGCACATAAAACAACACCATGGCAATTCTGCTGAAAACAACGTCAGTCCGGGTTAGTTCCATTCAAATCATACAACTTAGAGTCCAAAACAAGGGCAAAAGTGTTTGAAAAAGTAGATACGACGGAGACGTATCAGTAGTTTAGTCCCAAAAATGATATAAATGTGTAAAATAAAGCCCATAAACATCCAAAAGGGGTAATATAATAGCATGGAACAATCAAAAATTATAGATACGTTGGAGACGTATCAGCCGCCTTGCGCCAGTTGCTGAGTCCGGGTCGACATACCTTGCCGGGTCGGAGGGATTGGCTGGGCTGCGAGCCTTGCCGGCTCGAGCGACCCAGCCAAGCGCGTGCCGGTTTTGAGGGGCGACGCGGGCCCCACCGTTTTTGAAGAGGATCCGGGTTCTGTTGCCTGCCTGGGGTTCATCCCCCCGACAGTAGTCCCCGAAGTTGTGAAGGTCCACCGTCCTTGGATGAGTGGGCCTTCGCAGTTTCCCCGTTGAGCAAGGTGGATTCTGCGAGCGCCGGGTCCGGCAACACCCACCGTGTGCTGGTTTTCTCCGAAACTGGATCACAGCATCCCGGCCGTGGCGGGAACCGAGGAGTCCGTCTAATCTTGGGGCAATCCCTCGGGCTTTGCGTGGGTGCCACGTGGCGACCGAAGCCGGAGGGGCCTGACAAGCCACGCGCGTGACGGGACTGGGTGACGGGCTGGGGCTCGCCGCCGCGCGCCCTTGGACCACACGTGCGGATTTATTGCGGCGTCTGGGGGCCGGTTGCACTTCCCCGAGCAGTTACTGCGCGTGTACGAGCGCACTTATTGCGGGGTAGTGGAACGGGCATGTCCAGACGATCCCACTCCCCCATGTTTGAACCGGGGGCTA
>NC_041391.1:711910825-711915123 GCF_002162155.2 Triticum dicoccoides
CAGACATTATTCTCGCTCGCGCCCTCCTATCCCTTTGCTTTTGCCCTGCCCTTTGCAACCGGCGCACTGCAGCACCCGCTGCTCCAAGCAGAGCTTCCTCCATCGTCCATCTTCGTCTTCCTCTTCTTCTGATCATGTCGTTGCCGTCGGGCTCCTGGATGGGCTCGAACGTCACCGCCGGGGACATCACCCGACTCCGGGATTCACGGCGCCTACCGCGAGAGATGGACGTCGGCGTTCGCTTGCCGCGCGGCAAGCAGAGGCCTCGGCCTGAGGAGCAGGAGTGCGTGGTCTTCCTCACGCACTTCAAGCGCGGATTTGGGCTGCCGGCGAGCGCCTTCTTCCATGCGTTCTTGGAGTTCTTCGGGCTCCAGCTGCACCATCTTGGTGCTGGCGCCATCGTCTAGTTTTTCGGCTTCGTCACGCTCTGCGAGGGGTACCTGGGGGTCGAGCCCATGATCGACCTCTGGGCGCGCTTCTTCTCCTTGAAGTAGCAGGGTCCGTTGGCCGGGGAGTTCGCCGACTGCGGCGCCACCGTCATCTCGAAGCGGCCGGGGCGGACTTCCCCAAGATTCCACTGGAGGATTCTGCCAAGAAGTGGCAGAACTCTTTCTTCTACGTCCGCAACCAAGGCACGGACCACATCAACCTTCCGCCCATCGCCATCGCGCCGCCGCGGGCAAAGACGAACTGGGGCTACTCGCTCCGGCGCCCGTCGCAAGAGATCGTCAATCTCTGCGAGTGGGTGACGGTGATGAGAACGCATGAGGGGCTCACCGGCACCGACCTCCTTGCCGCGTTCATCACTCGCCGGGTCCTTCCGCTTCAGAGGCACTCCTGCCTCATCAGCGAAATGATCGGCCTGCAGGATCCCAACCGCATGGGGTCGACGTGGCTATCCGCGGAGCAGGTCGCGCGCGGTGTGAATGACATCTCCAAGGCCAACCATGGAGAGGACTGGCGGTTCGGCAAGCCGCCGTACAGCCAGTCGAACTTGGCGCCGCAGGTTAGTGTCTGGTCTTCTTACTTTGCTGCCGCGCATCTTCTCATCCGTCCTGACGCAACGCGGGAGATTCTTCTGAACACGATTCGGCATCCTTACGCCCGGGCTCCATCGCAGGTGGCGCCGGTGGCGCCAGAGGAGCCCGCGGCTCCTGGCAAGGAGGAGGTGGCCGAGTCCGATGCCGGTGCTGGGCGTCGCGCGGGTAAGTCTTTCATCTTTCTTTCTTCATTTGAATTGTTGATCGTGTCGCGCTGCGGGCGATGCTGACGCCGGTTGTTGGTGTAGTGGCGTTGGGCGGGGGAGGTGGCGATGCGGGCAGAGCCGGGTCCTCACATGGGGCGGCGCCGAGCCGCTCGCATGGAAAAGACAGCGTCGCTCCACGACCCCGGGCCCCGAAGCGCACGGCGGACCCGGCGGTGGCCGGGAGGCCGGCCAAGAAGAAGCGAGGCAGCGGGCACGGGAGGCCAGCCCCGGTCCCGGTCTTGACGGGGTAAGCTTCATTTTTTGTTTGCGCCTAGGTTTTTTGAGCTAGTCTTGCTTCTTTTTTGCTCATTCTGCCTTCTTCTTCAGGTCGCCAATCGCGTTGGCGAGGGCGGCGGCGGAGGCCGCGGCCGCCGAAGGGGCCGCGTTCCGTAGGAGCCGGTCTGATCTCGCCGAACAGGGCAAGGTGGAGGGGCGGGCCGACTCGGACCTTGGCCTGGACCCGAACGACGCCGAGGCCTTGGTCTGGCGGGAGAGGAGCCGGGCCGAGGCAGAGCTGGAGGCGGCCTCGGTCCAAGCTTGGACTGACGCGGCGGCGGCATGGGCGCGATCCAGCGTGGAGCCGGCCTGGCGCTAGATGCCGGAGGGTACGGTGGTGGCGGTGACGGTCTTTGAGCCGTCGTCGGTGAGGGAGCGCGGCCGCGGAGGCCGGTCTGAGGTGGTGATCCTCGACCAGGAGGTCGTGGAGGTGGGGAGCGATACCCCGCCGTGGGCTGACGTGGTCGAGCGCGTGGGGGCTGATGGTGGTGGGGGCGGCGTCGCCTTGGAAGAGGCGCTGCGGGCGGCGGCCCAGGAGGTGCCGCCGGCTACAGAGGAGGTACCGCAGGCGGCGGTGCCGGAGGCCACCCCGGCAACTGGGCCGGTGGTGGTGATGCAGGGCGTCTCAGTGTCCGGGTCATCATCGGCGCCGGGAGGGGCGTCGGAGGAGGTGCTGTCCGCGTCGCAAGCGGCCAGCGGGGGGCACGCCTTGGTGCCCCGACAGGGAGGGCGCCGAGCCGCCGTGCCGCAGACGGCGCAGAGCGGGGGCGCCACTGTCTTCGGGGCCCAGGCCCAGGAGGAGGCGGCGCTGGACGCCGTCAGCCGCCGCCTGCGAGGTCGGACGGAGCGGCTTGAGGCTTTCGCCCAGGCCGAGGTGGAGCGGACGTGCGACCTGGAGCGCGCCGTGCTGGTAAGTCTTTTTGCTTCCTCGTAATTTCTTCTTTGTGGGGGCGCGCCAGCGCACCCACTCGGTGTAGCCCCCGAGATCCGGGCCAACTACGTAGTAGTTGGGTCGAATCTTTTAGAGTGTTGGCCTTGTTTTTGACTTCTGATTTCTTCAACATCTTGACGCCTTCCGGGTTGCCGCCTACAACCGTCTCCTGGGCAAGTACCGGGAGCTCGTGGAGCAGCTTGCCGCCATGGAGGAGCTCCACGTCGCCGCAGGTACTCTTGTGCTCTTTTTTAGTGGGGGCGCGCTAGCCCACCCACTGGGTGTAGCCCCCGAGATTTGGGCCAATTGTGTAACAATTGGGCCAAATCTTACGTCTTGCTCTTTTCTTCTGCTGATTCCTTCTTTTTCACAGCCGAGGTGTTGTCCTGGCAGACTCGGCTTCTCCGGACTGGTCATCATTATGACCGGCTTGTCACCAACACCAGCCGTCTTGGCGTCGAGGCGGTGCAGGCGAGGGTGGAGGCGGCCGCGGCCCAGCGGTCTCTTGACGAGGCCAACCGGCTGCATGAGCAGCTGGCGGGTCACAAGAGCCGCCTCGAGGCCGAGGTGGAGCTTCTCAAGGCGGAAACCGCCAAGGTCGCGGAGGCGTAGCTGGCCCTGGTGGAGGCAGACCAGCAGCGCGGCCAGCTGGCCGACGACAAGGGCCCGCTCTAGGCCGAGGTGGAATGCCTGCGGGGGCAGGTCATCATGGCTGAGGGGGCCCGTGAGGACGAAGCCCGTCGCCGCGAGGCAGCCGAGAAAGTGGCCGAAGACAAGGACGTCGAGCTGAAGGTGGCCCTTGCCAAGGCATCCACTCTGGAGAAGGCGCTCGAGGAGCGCGACCGCGCCATGGAGCGGGAGCGGCATGGTATGTTGCTTGAGGCGCAACACCTGGAAGAGTCCTTTTCCAGTAAGTGCTGTTTCTTGTAGCTTGCCGGGTCGGGACCCGGCTTTTCTTCCTTGTTCTTCTAACTTGATTCTTGCTTTGCAGCAGGGGCCTTCCCGGAGACGCAACGGCTGGCGGAGGAAGCCGTCCGCTATCAGCGCGACCCGACCGGCGTTGTTGGGTCTGGGACGGATCCGCAGATGGCCTGGACCTTCCCGGAGATCATTGCCGCTGCTGAGGCCCGCCTGCGGGTCCTGGGGACGCAGATGGAGCGGTTGTCCCGGGCCGGCACTGTGATGACGACGGCCCTTTGGTCGGGCGCCGTCGTGCCGAGCAGCTTCACGCGCCTGGCGCGCTGGCTGGAGACGGGTCCAGACCATCTTGGCGAGTGGCGCGTCTCCGCCGCTCATCCGGTGCCAAGATGGCGCTCCGGTTTGCGCTGTCTTGGCATCCAGATCTTCAGCTGGACGCATTGATGGACCAGCGGGCCGTCTCGGAGTAGTTCTACAGGAGCGGGCCGGCCGGATCACCTCCCGGGCCAGCTACATCGCCGAGTTCGCCTTCCACGACGAGTTCCATCCGGAGCGGTCGGAAGACGGCAGGGCCGTGGATGGCGACGACTACGGCTTGCTTCTTCATGATCCGGAGGGGAGCTTGGAGGAGACGGGCGTCTACAGCGACACGGATGCTGAGGAGGACACTGGTGTCTCGGCGGACCCGGAGGCCGCCAGGGGAGAGCCGTCGCCGTCGCGACGCGGCGCTGGAGATGCCTGAGACACTTTATGCAGAATGTGTGAAGTAGCAGGTCCAACCCACCACTAGAGTTTTTTAGGGTGTAATGAACTCCGGCCGTGGGCCTTTTGTTAAAATATCTATGTGTAAATGTCGTGAGTGTCTTTGCTTTTTTTGCCTTCCGTTTTTCGGACCGATTTCATGCATTTTTTTCCTTTCTCAAACCT
>NC_041391.1:711915450-711966539 GCF_002162155.2 Triticum dicoccoides
TCCGTGACAAGGAGTTTGATTCTTTGAAAGAGGCGTGCAGGACTTGGGTCTTTGGAAACGTTGAGCGCGAGCGAAACACCCACTGGGCTGGCTGGTGGCAATCCGGCGAAGCCGGTTGGCGAGCAGCCGGTCGTGCGGCTGTTCATTTGGTGAGTGGCGGGCCGGGTTGATCGACCCGGCGGCCTTTGACTTAGTGTATGAAGCGTAAAGGAGCTTGCCATCTGACAGCCAAAGCTGGATCTGTGGCTTTAGAGCAAAGTGAGGGACCGTGACATCCTAACTTTTATCAGAAATCACCAAGTAAGGCGGCGGGGTGGCTATCGAGCCGGCCAGTCAACGAGCCCCCGGGTCGAGCGAGTCGCACCGGTGGCCGGGTTCAGTGGTATAGTGATGTAGAAAAAATAAGGACGCAATAAATTGGTCGGCAAAAGGTAGCCCCCGAGTCTCGTTCGGGGACCCCATAGTTTCATGCATTTACAAAAGGTGACGATTGATAACCCACAAGTATAGGGGATCGCAACAGCTTTCGAGGGTAGAGTATTCAACCCAAATTTATTGATTCGACACAAGGGGAGCCAAAGAATATTCTTGAGTATTAGCAGTTGAGTTGTCAATTCAACCGCACCTGGATAACTTAGTATCTGCAGCAAAGTATTTAGTAGCAAAAGTGGTATGATAATAAAAGGTAGCGGTAGCAAAAGTAAAGATAAATGTTTTTGGGTTTTTGTAGTAGTTGTAACTGTAGCAACGAAAAAGTAAATAAGCGAAGAACAATATGTGAAAAGCTCGTAGGCAATGGATCAGTGATTGATAATTATGCCGGATGCGATTCCTCATGCAATAGTTATAACATAGGGTGATATAGAACTAGCTCCAATTCATCAATGTAATGTAGGCATGTATTCCGTAAATAGTCATACGTGCTTATGGAAAAGAACTTGTATGACGTCTTTTGTCGTACCCTCCCGTTGAAGCGGGGTCCTAGCGGAAACTAAGGAATATTAAGGCCTCCTTTTAATAGAGAACCGGACCAAAGCATTAACACATAGTGAATACATGATCTCCTCAAACTACGGTCATCACCGAGAAGTATCCCGATTATTGTCACTTCGGGGTTGTCGGATCATAACACATAATAGGTGACTATAGACTTGCAGGATAGGATCAAGAACGCACATATATTCATGAAAACATAATAGGTTCAGATTTGGAATCATGGCACTCGTGCCCTAGTGACAAGCATTAAGCATAGCAAAGTCATAGCAACATCAATCTCAGAACATAGTGGATACTAGGGATCAAACCCTAACAAAACTAACTTGATTACATGGTAAATCTCATCCAACCCATCACCGTCCAGCAAGCCTACGATGCAATTACTCACGCATGGCGGTGAGCATCATGAAATTGGTGATGGAGGATGGTTGATGATGACGACGGCGACGAATCCCCTCTCCGGAGTCCCGAACGGACTCCAGATCAGCCCTCCCGAGAGAGATTAGGGCTTAGCGGCAGCTCCGTATCGTGAAACGTGATGAAACTTTCTCTCTAATTTTTTTCTCCCTGAGACGGAATATATGGAGTTGGAGTTGAGGTCGGAGGAGGTCCAGGGGGCCCACGAGATAGGGGGCCGCGCCCTAGGGGGGGCGCCCCCCTGTCTTGTGGACAGGCCAGGGGCCCCTGGCACTAATTCTTTCACCAAAAATTCTTATTAAATCCAAAAAGTGCCTCCGTGGATTTCCAGGACATTCCGACAACTTTTCTTTTCTACACATAAAACAACATCATGGCAGTTCTGCTGAAAACAGCGCCAGTCTGGGTTAGTTTCATTCAAATCATGCAAGTTAGAGTCCAAAACAAGGGCAAAAGTGTTTGGAAAAGTAGATACGTTGGAGACGTATCAACTCCCCCAAGCTTAAATCTTGGCTTGTCCTCAAGCAATTCATTTGATAAATTGAAACTGATAAAGAAAAAAATTTACAAACTATGTTTGCTCTTGTTGTTGTAAACATGAAAAGCCAGCATTCAAGTTTCAGCAAATATTATGAACTAACCATACTCACAATAACACATAGGTCTCACAATTACTCATATCAATAACATAATCAGCCAGCGAGCCAGAATAATAAAACTCGGATGACAACACTTTCTCAAAATAATCATAACATGATATAACAAAATGGTATCTCGCTAGCCCTTTCTGAGACCGCAAAACATAAATGCAGAGCACCTTTAAAGACCAAGGACTGACTAAACATTGTAATTCATGGTAAAAGAGATCCAGTCAAGTCATACACAATATAAATCAATAATAATGAATGCAAATGACAGTGTGCTCTCCAGCGGGTGCTTTTAATGAGAAGGGATGATGACTCAACATAAAAGTAAATAGATAGGCCCTTCGCAGAGGGAAGAAGGGATTTGTAGAGGTGCCAGAGCTCGATTTTAAAATAGAGATTGAATAACATTTTGAGCGGCATACTTTCGCTGTCAACGCAACAACTATGAGATGGTTGTATCTTCCATACTATATGCATTATAGGCAGTTCCCAAACAGAATGGTAAAGGTTTATACTCCCCCAACCACCAACAAGCATCAATCCATGGCTTGCTCAAAACAACGAGTGCCTCCAACATACAACAGCCCTGGGGGAGTTTTGTTTAGTTATTTTGATTTGCTTTGATCTTTTTGGATCATGGGACTGGGCATCCTGGTTACCGGCCCTTTCTCATGAATGAGGAGCGGAGTACACTCCTGTTGAGAATAACCCACCTAGCATGGAAGATATAGGTAGCCCTAGTTGAAACATGAGCTGCTCGAGCATACAAAACATAATTCATTTGAAGGTATGGAGTTTGGCACATACAAATTTACTTGGAACGACATGTAAATACCGCATATAGGAAGGTATAGTGGACTCATATGGAACAACTTTGGGGTTTAAGGAGTTTGGATGCACAAGCAGTATTCCCGCTTAGTACAGGTGAAGGCTAGCAAAAGACTGGGAAGCGACCAACTGAGAGAGAGACAACAGTCGTAAACATGCATTAAAATTAGTTTACAACGAGTATAAGCATGAGTAGGATATAATCTACCATGAACATAAATATCGTGAAGGCTATGTTGATTTGATTCAACAACATGCGTGAACATGTGCCAAGTTGAGTCAGTCAATTCATTCATAGGAGGATACCATCCCATCATATCACATCATAATCATTCTAATAGCATGTTGGCACGCAAGGTAAACCATTATAACTCATAGCTAATCAAGCATGGCACAAGTAACTATACTCTCTAAATGTCATTGCAAATATGTTTACTTCATAATAGCTGACTCAGGAACGATGAACTCATCATATTTACAAAAACAAGAGAGGTCGAGTTCATACCAGCTTTTCTCATCCCAATAAGTCCATCATATATCGTCATTATTGCCTTTCACTTGCACGACCGAACGATGTGTATAATAATAAGAGTGCACGTGCATTGGACTAAGCTGGAATCTGCAAGCATTCAACTCAAGAGAGAAGACAAGTAATATGCGCTCTAAGTTAAATAAACAATCATGCATATAAGAGCCACTAAGCAATTTCAATATGGTCTTCTCGACCCCCAAAAGAAAGAAAAGAAAATACAACTATTTATACGGGAAAGCTCCCAACAAGTAAAAAGAAGAACGAGAAATATTTTTGGGTTTTCATTTTAATTCCTACTACAAGCATGGAAATTAAACTAACTAATTTTTTTGGTTTTTCTTAAAGTTTATCAAACACACAAGAAGAAAACTAGAAAAAGAAATTTAAACTAGCATGGAAAATACAATGAAAGAGTATGAGCACCGACGACTAGTGTGTGAACATGAATGTAAAGTCGGTGAGAAATACGTACACCCCCAAGCTTAGGCTTTTGGCCTAAGTTGGTCTAATACCAATGACCGCCTGGCTGATATCCATAAGAGAAACTGGGGTAGTACTGATATGCAGAGGCGACCGCCTCCTGAGCAGCAGCATGTTGGCGAGCTGCCTCCATTCCCCTCTCATATTCAGTTGCTTCTTCCCTGGTGACAACATATCTTCCTTTTGCCTGATAATCAAAAAGGTGGGGAGCAAGAAGAGTAACAGGGACGACGTTGCGTCTGTCATAGATTAGTCGATAATGGAGGAATTGTTCATTCCTCTCAAGAAAATGATGATCAAACATAGCTTATTTATCCAAATAAACAGGAGGTACAATCATATCCCCCTCTCGTGGAGCTATATTAAGAAAATTAGCCACACGGGTTGCATAAATTCCTCCAAAGAAATCTCCTCTTCTATTATTATTCTGCAACCTACGTGCAACTATTGCCCCCAAGTTATAACCTTTATGACCTGACACAGCACTCTTGAGGACACTAAGATTAGGGGCACACATGTGACATACCTCGTCCTTATCATTAATGCATCTACCAATAAAGAGAGCAAAGTAATGTATAGCAGGAAAGTGAATGCTCCCTATGGTAGCTTGTGCTACGTCCCTTGATTCTCCCACAGTAATACTAGCAAGAAAATCTCTAAATTCAGATTTGGGAGGATCATTAATATTACCCCACTGCGGGAGTTTGCAAGCAGTTGTGAAATCCTCTAAATCCATGGTATAAGATGTATCATAAATATCAAACATGACACTAGGAGAATTACGTGCAGAAATATATTCGAACGTCCGCACAAAGGAATCAGTCAATTGATAATATTGGGGACACTTATCTTGTAAGAAGTCCTCCAGCTCGGCATTACGCACATACGCGTCAAATTCCTCCTTGAAGTCTGCTTCGACCATAAAATCATCGGATGGCCACTCACAAGCCCGTATATTTGCATCCCTTGGCAAATTAACATCTTGTTCACGTATAGCAATCGTTGGCCCTTTCTTTGCCGAGGAACCACCTTGGTACATTCTTCTAAGCATATTTCTTTTTCTGAAAATTTCTGTAATTTTAGTAACTTCAAAATAAAAGTGAATAAAACTAAACAAGATTGATAGCAACTACTCCTACAAGTGCCTAGAGCCTATATCATGCATTGGAATTGCTTGGGACCCCAAAAATTTAACATGCAAGCTCAAGAACATGGTCACCTATGCAGCAAAATTTTGTAATGAATAAAGCACTAGAACAAAAACTAATTGGACCAATGGAGGAGTCACATACCAAGCAACAATCTCCCAAAGCAGTTTTGTGAATGGAGCTTTGAGCTAAGAGATCGAAAATCGCATCAAAACAAGCTAGAACTCGTGCTTGAGCTAGATGGGGATTTTTTTGGGTAGAAGATAAAGTGTGTGGGTGCTGGTATAAGTGGAGGGGAGCCACCAGGGCCCACGAGACAGGGGGCACGCCTTACAGGGGGGCGCCCTCCTCTCTCGTGGCCTGGTGCTTGCCCCTCCTGCAGTGTTTCCAATGCCTAAAATCCTCAAATATTCCAGAAAAATTCGTATTAAAGTTGTAGGGCATTTGGAGCACTTTTATTTTCAGGCTATTTTTTAATGCACGGATAATTCAGAAAACAGACGGATAATACTATTTTTGCTTTATTTATTCTAAATAATAGAAAGTAAAAAGAGGGTACAGAAGGTTGTGCCTTCTAGTTTCATCCATCTCGTGATCATCAAAATGAACCCACTAACAAGGTTGATCAAGTCTTGTTAACAAACTCATTCCAAATAACACGGAACCGGAGAAATTTCGAATAACACTAAGTTACCTCAACGGGGATATGAAAATCCCCAACAATAAGAATATCATACTTTTTCTTGACAGTGGGGAGAGGAAATTCAAAACATCCAAAAATAACAGTTGGAACTTTTTCAATAGAATTGATGCTATGAACTTGAGATTGTTTCCTCAAAAAGTGTACCGTATGCTCATTACCATTAACATGAAAAGTGACATTGCCTTTGTTGCAATCAATAACAGCCCCTGCAGTATTAAGAAAAGGTCTACCAAGGATAATAGACGTACTATCGTCCTCGGGAATATCAAGAATAACAAAGTCCGTTAAGATAGTGACATTTGCACCACAACAGGCACATCCTCACAAATACCGACAGGTATAGCAGTTGATTTATCAGCCATTTGCAAAGATATTTCAGTAGGTGTCAACTTATTCAATTCAAGTCTACGATATAAAGAGAGAGGCATAACACTAACACCGGCTCCAAGATCACGTAAAGCAGTTCTAAGATAATTTCTTTTAATGGAGCATGGTATAGTTGGAGCACCCGGATCTCCAAGTTTCTTTGGTATTCCACCCTTAAAAGTGTAATTATCAAGCATGGTGGAAATTTCAGCTTCCGGTATCTTTATTTTATTTGTAATGATATCCTTCATATACTTAGCATAAGGATTTACTTTCAGCATATCAGTTAAGCGCATACGTAAGAAAATAGGTCTAATCATTTCAGCAAGGCGCTCAAAATCCTCATCATCATTTGACTTGGATGGTTTAGGAGGAAAGGACATGGGTTTCTGAACCCATGGTTCTCTTTTTTACCGTGCTTCCTAGCAACAAAATCTCTCTTATCATAACGTTGCTTCTTTGGTTGTGGGTTATCAAGATCAACAGCAGGTTCAATCTCTATATCATTGTCTTTGCTAGGTTGAGCATTAACATGAACATTATTATTAACATTATCTCTAGGTTCATGTTCATCCACTACTAGGGAAAACCCTTTACACAGAATCTTTCTACTAGCGAGGGTTAAAAACACTCGCTACTGCTACTTAGTAGTAGCGCAGGTTTTTAAACCTCGCTACTACTAATTTGATAGCAGTAGCGCGGGTTTTAAACCTCGCTACTACTAAGCGGTCTCTACCGTGCCTCCCGGGACATGCCATAGTAGTAGCGCGGGTTTTTAAAACCTTGCTACTACTAAGTTTGATAGCAGTAGCGTTGGTTTTTAGCCCTCGCTACTACTAAGTGGTGACATAGTAGTAGCGAGGGGGTAAAAAACCGCGCTACTACTAAAGGTCGCATTTTCAAACTCTACCCCCCCTGTGGATCGCCTTTTCAGTTTTAAAAAAAATAAAAGAAAATGATGAAAATGTCAAAAAAATAAAATAAAATAAGTTTCCCATGTGATATGTGGTCTAGTTGTTGGGAAAATTTACAAATATGAATTTCGACTTTATTTGCAAAATCTCTCTAGAATTTAGTAAAATGGGCATAACTTTTGCATACTAACTCGGATGAAAAAGTTTTTTATATGAAAAATCATCTACTCAAAAAGTTACATCCTCATTAATTTTTGTTAAATCTGGTCAAACGTTTTCAAAATCCTCAAAAGCCTAACAGAAAAAAAGTTACGGGGCTTTTAAGATCTGGAGGCAAAAAAATTCAAAAAAAATTCAGTTTTTTCTTAATTTTTGTTAAATCTGGTCAAACTATGGTCAAACTAATTATTCAAGAATATTAGTGTTACTAAATAATTATTTTAGTTTTTTTGAATTTTGGTCAAATCTGGTCAAACTATAGTCAAACTGTGGTCAAATCTGGTCAAACTATGGTCAAACTATGGTCAAACTAATTATTCTAGAAATATTAGTGTTACTAAATTTTTAGAACAATAGTTTCAAATTCAAACAGTGAAATGTGTGACTTCATGCTCAAGATAAATTCCTGAGGTTAATAGGATTGACATCTTACTATTGTCAAGAAAACAACAAGTGCAGACTTGGAAACGAGGGAGAATAGAACCCGGAAGTTAAGCGTGCTCAGGCTGGAGTAGTGAGAGGATGGGTGACCGTTCGGGAAGTTAGATGATTTGGAATGGTTAGAGATTAAATTGAGCAGCGCTGAGGGGTGATTAGAGATTTGAGGTTAAAATAATTCAGAAATTTGAAAATTAGTGAAAAAAATCAAAAAAAAATTAAAAAAATTTCAAAAAAAAATCAGAGATTAGAGATTAGTAGTAGCGCGGGTTTGCACCCGCGCTACTGCTAAAGGACGTAGTAGTAGCGCGGGTCGCACCCGCGCTACTGCTATACGTTAGCTGTAGCGCCTTATTAGTAGCGCCGGTCCCCGCGCTACTAATAGGCCCAAAACCCGCGCTGCTGCTAGGCTTTTTCCTAGTAGTGATCACCTGATTGTGTTTCAGCATCAGAGATAGAAGTATCATTAGGATTCTCAGGTGTGTCTACAGTAGGTTCACTAGAAGCATGCAAAGTCCTATCGTTTTTCTTTTTCTTCTTTTTAGAAGAACTAGGTGCCTCTAAATTATTTCTCTGAGAATCTTGCTCGATTCTCTTAGGGTGGCCTTCAGGATACAAAGGTTCCTGAGTCATTCTACCAGTTCTAGTAGCCATTCTAACAGCAAAGTCATTTTTATTATTTAATTCATCAAGCAAGTCATTTTGAGCTTTAAGTACTTGCTCAGCTTGAGTAGCAACCATAGAAGCATATTTGCTAACGCGGTGAAGTTCATCTTTAACTCTAGCCAAATTCTCACCTACGCGTCCTATCTCGAAAGCATTATTCTTTAACTCTCTACCAACATAAGCATTAAAACTTTCTTGTCTAGCCATAAAGTCATTAAATTCATCTAAGCACGGGCTATGAAATTTAGTAGAGGGTATTTCAACTTTATCATATCTATAGAGAGAATTTACCTTTACTACCTGTGTCGGGTTATCAAGACAATGTAGTTCTTCAGGCGGTATATTAAGACCATGTACTTCTTCAGTAGGTGGTAAATTCTTAACATCTTCAGCTTTAATACCTTTTTATTTCATTGATTTCTTTGCCTCTTGCATATCTTCAGGGCTGAGAAATAAAACACCTCTCTTCTTCGGAGTGGGTTTAGGAATAGGCTCAGGAGTTGGCTCAATTGGTTCAGGAATCACTTCAGGAACTGGCTTAGGAAGAGTCCAATTATTTTCATTAGTCAACATATTATTCAATAGTATTTCAGCTTCGTTGACTGTCCATTCCCTGAAAACACAACCAGCACAACTATCCAAGTAGTCCTTGGAAGCATCGGTTAGTCCATTATAAAAGATATCAAGTATTTCATTTTTCTTAAGAGGATGATCGGGCAAAGCATTAAGTAACCGGAGAAGCCTCCCCCAAGATTGTGGGAGACTCTCTTCTTTGATTTGCACCAAAATTATATATTTCCCGCAAGGCAGCTTGTTGATTATGAGCAGGGAAATATTTAGCAGAGAAGTAATAAATCATATCCTGGGGAATACGCACACAACCAGGAGCAAGAGAATTATACCAACTCTTAGCATCACCCTTTAATGAGAACGGAAATATCTTAAGGATATATAAATAGCAAGACTTCTCATCATTAGTAAACAGGGTGGCTATATCATTCAACTTGGTAAGATGTGCCACAACAGTTTCAGATTCAAGGCCATAGAAAGGATCAGATTCAACTAAAGTAATAATATAAGGATCAACAGAGAATTCATAATCCTTATCAGTAACACAGATAGGTGAAGTAGCCAAAGCAGGATCGGGTTTCATTCTAGCATTAAGAGACTGCTGCTTCCATTTAGCTAATAATTTCTTAAGATCATTTCTATCATTGCAAGCAAGAATTTCCATAGCAGCATTTTCATTCATAACATAACCCTTAGGAACAACAGGTAATACATAATCATTGGGGGAACCTTCATCATCACTATCATCAATAATAGGTTCTTCAATATTTTCATTCCCCCTAACTCTAGCAAGTTGTTCATCTAGAAATTCACCTAATGGCAAAGTAGTATCACGCACAGAAGTAGTTTTATCATGCATAGCAGAAGTGGCATCATCAATAACATGCGACATATCAGAATTCGTAGCAGTAGCGGGTTTAGGTGTCGCAAGCCTACTTATAATGGAAGGAGAATCTAGTGCAGAGCTAGATGGCAGTTCCTTACCTCCCCTCGTAGTTGAGGGAAAAATCTTGGTCTTAGCGTCTTTCAAGTTCTTCATAGTGATCAACATATATAAATCCCAAGTGACTCAAAGAATAGAGCTATGCTCCCCGGCAACGGCGCCAGAAATTAGTCTTGATAACCCACAAGTATAGGGGATCGCAACAGCTTTCGAGGGTAGAGTATTCAACCCAAAGTTATTGATTCGACACAAGGGGAGCCAAAGAATATTCTTGAGTATTAGCATTTGAGTTGTCAATTCAACCACACCTGGATAACTTAGTATCTGCAGCAAAGTATTTAGTAGCAAAAGTGGTATGATAATAAAAGGTAACGGTAGCAAAAGTAAAGATAAATGTTTTTGGGGTTTTGTAGTAGTTGTAACAGTAGCAACGGAATAGTAAATAAGCGAAGAACAATATGTGAAAAGCTCGTAGGCAATAGATCAGTGATGGATAATTATGCCGGATGCAATTCCTCATGCAATAGATATAACATAGGGTGATATAGAACTAGCTCCAATTCATGAATGTAATGTAGGCATGTATTTCGTAAATAGTCATACATGCTTATGGAGAAGAACTTGTATGACGTCTTTTGTCCTACCCTCCCGTTGAAGCGGGGTCCTAGCGGAAACTAAGGGATATTAAGGCCTCCTTTTAATAGAGAACCGGACCAAAGAATTAACACATAGTGAATACATGAACTCCTCAAACTACGGTCATCACTGAGAAGTATCCTGATTATTGTCACTTCAGGGTTGTCGGATCATAACACATAATAGGTGACTATAGACTTGCAGGATAGGATCAAGAACACACATATATTCATGAAAACATAATAGGTTCAGATCTGAAATCATGGCACTCGGGCCCTAGTGACAAGCATTAAGCATAGCAAAGTCATAGCAACATCAATCTCAGAACATAGTGAATACTAGGGATCAAACCCTAACAAAACTAACTTGATTACATGGTAAATCTCATCCAACCCATCACCGTCCGGCAAGCCTACGATGGAATTACTCACGCACTACGGTGAGCATCATGAAATTGGTGATGGAGGATGGTTGATGATGACGACGGCAACGAAACCCCCTCTTCGGATCCCCGAACGGACTCCAGATCAGCCCTCCCGAGAGAGATTAGGGCTTGGCGGCGGCTCCGTGTCGTGAAACGCGATGAAACTTTCTTTCTGATTTTTTCTCCCCGAGACGGAATATATGGAGCTGGAGTTGAGGTCGGAGGAGGTCCAGGGGGCCCACGAGATAAGGGGTCGTGCCCTAGGGGAGTGCGCCCCCCTGTCTCGTGGACAGGCCGTGGGCCCCCTGGCACTAATTCTTTCACCAAAAATTATTATTAAATCCAAAAGGTGCCTCCGTGGATTTCCAGGACATCCCGAGAACTTTTCTTTTCTACACATAAAACAACATCATGGCAGTTCTGCTGAAAATAGCGTCAGTCCAGGTTAGTTTCATTCAAATCATGCAAGTTAGAGTCCAAAACAAGGGCAAAAGTGTTTGGAAAAGTAGATACGTTGGAGAGTATCAACGATACATACACTCATGCGGCTAACTGTAAAACGGGCGGAGGAGTTCCGCGTTCCACGGCCGTGTCGTTTCTTCACCGGCGGTGTCCTTCTTGCACTTTTTTGACTTGCGTGCATCGATGAGGTAGTAGGCGTTGCGATCGCGCAAGGCCATGCTCACGATGAATGGGCCCTCCCATGGAGGGGACATCTTGTGCTGGCCTGCCTGCTCTTGGACGAGGCGGAGGATGAGGTCGCCCTCGCGGAACGCTAGGGGCTTGATCTTCTTGTTGTGGTAGTGCCTCAGACCTTGCTGGTAGATGGCCGAGCGGCTGAGCACCAGGAGACGTGCTTCTTCTAGCAGGTCGACGCCATCTTCACGGGCTTCTCTGGCTTCGGCTTCGGTGTACATCGCGACGCGCAGTGAGTCGAACTCGAGGAAGAACGGGGTGAACCTGGTCGACCGATTCGGCGTGGTGCGGAGACTCCAGAGAACGGCCGGCAACTCGTCGAGCTAGCTACCGAGTGAGCGGATGAGTGGCTCGACGAGTCGTGGCTTGATGCCGGACAGGATGAGTCCGTTGGCCCGTTCGACCTTCCAGTTGGACTGCGGATGCGCACAGAGGCCAGGTCGAGGCGGATGCCGGAGACGGAGCAATATTGCTCGAGCGCACCCTTGGCGAAGTTGGTGCCGTTGTCGGTGATGATGTTGTTTGGCATGCCATGGCGCACCGCTATGTCCTTGATGAACCAGACGGCTGTTGGCCCGTCCAGTTTCTTGATTGCTCTTTCCTCGATCCACTTGGTGAATTTGTCCACTGCCACTACAAGAAATATGTCAACTTATGACCTTCTGTCAGTGATCCTGGAAGAATTGGTCATAGATTTATGACCATTTGAGACCAATTGGTCAAAAGCTGTTCGAGGGGCTCCAAACCCTAAACCATTGCGACCATTTTGGTCAGAAAGGTCATAATTTCCTTACATGAAATGGTCATAAAGCTAACAGCGCTAGTCCGCTGCCTTATTTCTAGTTGTTAACGACCAATATAGATGGTCATAGCCTTGTAAATTGTGGTGGGTTGCTATGACTAGGCGCCACCTCATCAGTTTTGCCTATGTGTCATGTCCATGTGGCAGTTTTTGCCCTAGGTTGTGAAGCAACCTATATTTCTCTCATTCCCAAAATTCCCAAAAAAATCTCATAAATTCTTTGGGTCATATCTTCGTCAAATATGTAAAAACCTTCCTTGCCTAGTTCAAAAATAATTCAAAAATATTCATTTTCCTATTCTGTTCAGAGTAACAGTTTGTGAAGGAAGTACCACTTTGGCATGTCCAAATATTATCCATTTTCTACAGTGCTTTCCTATGCCCAAATAACCATCCTCCACCAAATGCCAGCTCAATCCATTCATTATTTTGAGCCGAGCTTCAACATTCGTATTTATGTCCAGTGTGGTGGTTTGCAAAGCAAGTACCACCTAGGCTCCTCCTTTTGAGCTGAAAATTTGTGAAAACGGTCTTCTTAGTAACTGATCATCCTCAGCCAAAACTCACGCCCATTAGCCATGTACATTTCCCGTACCGCTAATCAAACACTTGGCTGCTAATTCATGTTTGAGCATCGATTGGTCTCCTCGTGAGAATCTTATGTTGTAATTTTCTTCCTAGCACCAACCTGGGGAGTGCCCAACCCACTAGACATGCCTAGGCCGCCCAGAACACATGGCAACGCCACGGTCACGCGGTGACCACGCGGCGGGCATGCGATTTTACGCGCTCTAGAGTTGGGGCCCTTGGCCACCGCCCAAACCTCGACGTATCGCCAGCAAACCATGTATTTATGATTAAATAGGTCCTTATGTAACTAGAAATGATTTTTGGAAAAAATAAATAGCAAACTATGAGGCAGCTGCAGTTCAAATTTGACCCGCTTCCAACTGAATCGGCAGAAATTTGTCTTTTTCACGAGAGGTGGATCAAAAAATTTTACACCAGACCATTTTGTCAATTGTGCATTAAATATGGCCTAGTATTTTATAAAAATGATTTGGTCCAATTTTGCAACAATTATTTGGTAGTTCCTTCACAAAAAAACCTCCTTTCGGGCACTCGAAAAATGGAAAATGGTTTTTTCGTCCAACGAAAATGAAAACTTCCTTAGGCAACATTGTTTGCTATTCCAATATGCACCCTTGTGCACAATATGAGATCATTTGAACAAACTATGCCATGAATGTGGCCATAAGATTGATCATTTGGCTTGAAAGCCATGAATCTTCACACTTGTTAGCTCATTTCTGAGAACACTTTTTTAAAATAATTATCGTATTACAAGTTTATTATTTTTCCTGGAAACTTGGTCACATATAATGACACAATGCGAAGGTTTTCCAATTTTTTGTTTTTTTCTGAATTTTTTATGCCCGTTTCAAAATGCGGTCAAAACGGCGGGCTTGACCGTTCCTAGCTAGTGGTTGAATCTTGGAATTTTTTTGGTGTTTCTATGATTAAATAGATACTTATGTACCTATAAATGATTTTTGGAAAAAAAATAAAGAGCAAACTATGAGGCAGCTACAGTTCAAATTTGACCCGTTTCCAACTGAATCGACGATAATTTGTCTTTTTCATCAGAGGTGGATCAAAACTTTTTTCACCCAACCATTTTGTCAATTGTGCATTATATATAGCCTAGTATTTTATAAAAATGATTTGGTCCAATTTTGCAACAATTATTTGGTAGTTCCTTCACAAAAAAACCTCATTCGGGCACTCGGAAAATGAAAAATGGTTTTTTCGTCCAAAGAAAATGAAAACTTCCTGAAGCAACATTGTTTGCCATTCTAATATGCACCCTTGTGCACAATATGAGATCATTTGAACAAACTATGCCATGAATGTGGCCATAAGATTGATCATTTGGCTTGAAAGCCATTGATCTCCACACTTGATAGCTCGTTTCTGAGAACACTTTTTTAAAATAATTGCCATATTACAAGTTTGTTATTTTTCCTGGAAACTTGTCCACATATAATGACCCAATGCGAAGGTTTTCCAATTTTTTGATTTTTTTTGAATTTTTTATGCCCGTTTCAAAATGCGGTCAAAACGGCGGGAATGACCGTTCCTAGCTAGTGGTTGAATCTTGGAAATTTTTTGGTGTTTCTATGATTAAATAGATACTTATGTAACTAGAAATGATTTTTGGAAAAAATAAATAGCAAACTATGAGGCAGCTGCAGTTCAAATTTGACCCGCTTCCAACTGAATCGGCGGCAATTTGTCTTTTTCATGAGAGGTGGATCAAAACTTTTTTCACCCAACCATTTGGTCAATTGTGCATTAAATATGTCCTAGTATTTTAGAAAAATGATTTGGTCCAATTTTGCAACAATTATTTGGTAGTTCCTTCACAAAAAAACCTCCTTTCGGGCACTCGGAAAATGAAAAATGGTTTTTTCGTCCAAAGAAAATGAAAACTTCCTTAGGCAACATTGTTTGCCATTCTAATATGCACCCTTGTGCACAATATGAGATCATTTGAACAAACTATGCCATGAATGTGGCCATAAGATTGATCATTTGGCTTGAAAGCCATGAATATTCACGCTTGATAGCTCGTTTCTGAGAACACTTTTTTATAATAATTGCCGTATTACAAGTTTGTTATTTTTCCTGGGAACTTGGCCACATATAATGACACAATGCGATTTTTCCCATTTTTTTGATTTTTTTTGAATTTTTTATGCCCGTTTCAAAATGCGGTCAAAACGGCGGGAATGACCGTTCCTAGCTAGTGGTTGAATCTTGGAATTTTTTTGGTGTTTCTCTTATTAAATAGATACTTATGTACCTAGAAATGATTTTTTGAAAAAATAAATAGCAAACTACGAGGCAACTACAGTTCAAATTTGACCCGTTTCCAGCTCAATCGGCGGGAATTTCTCTTTTTCACGAGAGGTGGATCAAAACTTTTTACACCCAACCATTTGGTAAATTGTGTATTAAATATGGCCTAGTATTTTATAAAAATGAGGTGGTCCAGTTTTGCAAAAAATATATGGTAGGTCCTTCACAAAAAAACTCATTTCGGGCACTCGAAAAATGGAAAATTGATTTTTCATGCAAAGAAAATAAAAACTCTCTTTGTCAATATTGTTTGCCAATCCAAAATGCAAACTTTGTGCAAAATATGGTATCATTTGAAAAATATTTGATTGATCCTTTAAAAAATACCCATTTTAAGCACTCAAAAAATGAAAAAGGAAGTTTTCATGAAAAAATTTATCTTTAATCTAATTGATTTCGACCAATTTAGATGGTCATAAAATCTTCAAATTGCTTGCTGCGTTTTGATTGGTCCAGGAGCCTATCACGCGGATCATGCATCATAACCGTCGGATGCTACGGAATCCAATGGCAGCCCTCACCCCTCACCCTCTCACCCACGCCCCCACTCCCCGCCGTACCCGCAGACCCCACGCACCCACTCACCACCGTTCCAAACCCCACGCACGCACTCACCATCGTTCCAATCCCGCACCCGCACCCGCTCGCCGAAACCCTAGCCGCCGCCGCCGCCGCACCGCCGCACACCGCGGCGCTCCTGGACGCCCTCCCCCCTTCTCTCCCAGATCCCCCTTCTCCATCGCCGCCTCCCCGTTCTCCCCCAGATCCAATAGCCCTCGTCCTCATCTCCCCCTGTTGAGCAGCAGCAGGTCAGGTGGCGGCCAGATCCGCCGTGTTGCTTCCGGATCCGCGCCCTCGTCACGCGCGCTCGACACCATGGAACTCGTCAACAAGGTCTTCTCTCGCCCTCTTCTCTTCTCCTTTCGATTCGATCTGGATGTTGCTCACACATGCCCGATTTGTTTTTCTTCCTCACACAGGTCGTCGTCAAGCCCTCGATCTGGCTGCGACCTCCAGCCATCGCGAGATCTGAAGGACTCGCGCAACCCTCCTCGCCGCATCCTACTCGGCGGCCACCGTGGTGCCCTTCGACCCGCCCCTCCCTCTGCTTCGCGCGCCAGTCCCTTCCTCTTCCTCCGCCGCCTCCGCCGAGCCCCCCGTCCTCGCCTTCCGCGACGCCGCGAGCTGGCGAGCTGCCTTGGAGGCCGCCGAGGCCAGTCTCTTCTCCCAGTGCGAGGTAACCCGTTCCCTATCATCTCATATCCATCCTAATCTCTGTCTTTTTTGCATGCCTGAATCATCGCATGACTAGACGCTGATTGTTTGGACTTACTTGACGCTGGTTGTTTAGATCTGTAAGGTAGACGCTGATTGCTGATGGCAGTGCGATTCCTAGCACCGGTAGTATCTGTCCTCTTTTTGTTCTTGCAGCTGGCCGTGCTGCCTCGCGCTAGTCAATGCCAGGCAACAAGTTTAGCAGCTGCGTACATCAAGCAGTGCAGACAAACCCCTGACTAGTGCCCAAGATTACTTACTATTCGGGGTTTACTTTTGCAGCTGGCCGAGCTGACTTGCTCTACTACTGCTAGTCGGTAAATTTCTCAGCTGCGCATAGTGAAGAGAGCAAAAACCACTTCATGGCTACTTAGCATTAGCTATCTTGGTTGGTGATGCTCTAGAGTTGATCTGGATCGAATTGAAACATGTATAGTTTAGGAATTCTAATCAATAATCGCACAATCTAGAATAGATGAAGTATCAGCAGCTGCGTTTGGTCTACACAGCCGGTTCCAGTCTTGCTTTTGAATTTTGTATCAGCAGCTGCGTATGGTCTACACAGCTCTGTCCAGTCTTGCTTTTGAATAGATGAAGTTCTTGGCAATATTTCATGATAAGCATGTTCGGCAGCTATGTGGAATCCTTAAGATAAATGGTCTTTAGTTTCTTTTAGTGCATCTGCATGCACATAACAGTCTATTTTAGTCTGACGATGTGCCTGTCGTCCTACTTCCATGATTGCCAGAAAATTTAGTGCATCTTTGCGTAGCATATATAATACCTACTATGTTTCTTTGAAAGGGAGATTTCGCGGTTCAGAGTTATTGAATGAACTCGGTTTCTCCTAGATTAGGCAGTGCCGCACTCTGTTGCTCCTATGCTACACTGGCTAGTGAAACATCAACCACATGCTCTGCTCTTTTCCCCAGATGTTCTGTTCAGATGATTCATTTCTCTCGCATTGCCTGTTTGCCCATGCATTGTTGTACTGGTCCTATGTGCATTTGTTATAGGCTTAAAGAGTACTGACTGTGAGTAGTTTGTAAACCTTTGCTATTGCATAGAAATTCACACTTATAATTGACATGACAGGATGGGTCGGAAAGCTGGGTTGTACATCGGCTGCACGGTGCATGGTGCTCGCAAGCGACGAACGGAGGCTGTTGGACATCGGCTGCACAAACCACCACTATGAGCTCCTCCCTGTGTTGATGGTCAAGTGCCGGTGCTTCATCTAGCTATTTGATTTACTGTTGGTAATTAGTAGTATTAGAGTGTCGCTTGTTTATTAGGATGTGGCTGAAACCATTGGATGGCCTTCCTGGACATGTTATCCAGAATTAGTACTTGTCCCATTCTTTGTTTCCTTGCTGGACATCATATTTTTTTCATAAAATGCTCTAGTGAACTGGATTCATACATAGTTGGCTACTTTTCCTCAAGTTATTTGTGCATTTGTAAACCTATTTGAACTTTCCTATTACAGATGTTTTATACAGATAGTTTTGGAATGTGTTTTTTGTTAGCTTATGACAAGTTCCAGTTTTAGTTTTGTTGTTAACCTCTACAATCCATGTCAGCATATAATAAGTATATTAATGAGTATCTGAAACTAGATGTTTTGTTGCTCATAGTAATTAAAAAGAGCGTTAAGTTTCTCATCACACACTGTTATTATCACTTCATGGCTTTATCTATTGTGTCAGGCTGTTGTAGGTGCTGAACTGTGATCATGTTTTATGGCCCACATGCATGCTACATGTTGGCTGACTTGGCATGACGTGCACGAAAACTTCATGGCATTCATACTGAATAGCACTTCTTAATTTTCATGCAGAATTGCTCTAGCTCTTCTTAATTTTCATGCACCCCATCACTTGCTGCTGTTGTTATTCACTATATCCTCGCTGTTCTGTTTTCTTGTTGGCAGATATTTTGCCTAAATTCAAGACGAAAGAAGATGTTCAAAGAAGCGCCAAGACATTTTTGTATAGCAAGTTATGTAATAATAGATAGGTTATTTGGGCATTGTGAACTCCAGAATTTCATGTTTCTTCTCTCTGTTTTTGAATGAAATGTTGTATGTGTGTTGATGTAACAGATTGTTGCTTCTTGTTATTTGAAGTATTACACTTGTTTTCTGTCTATTTTGATTTAAATATTGGTTGTTTAATTATTGGCATATTGAAATCTGAGAACAGCAAGGACCCACAAACCAGAATAAAAAATTTGGGACCCACATATCAGACCCTGACAATTGGGACCCATTTGAAAAAAAAGAAAAAACGGGCAACAACCCAAAAATAAAAAGGCCGAATTATAGCTGGGCCAGCCCATGTAGCTAGCAAAAATTAATAGGAAAAAATAAATATTAAAAAGGCTGAATTAATGGGCTCGGCCCATGTAAAACACCCAATTGGACCGGGCTGAATCTTGTGCCACGTCAGATCGCCACGCTGGATGCCTACGTGGCCTGGGGAGGTTGCTAGTGACCAAAATGCCACAGTAGGAATATTTTGGTCGTAAACGCCTTTGACCATTCCAGAAGAAAGGTCGCTATAGTCAGTTTACGACGGCTAGCTTTTGACCTTCTGTTTTTGGTCACAAAAAGGTCATAAATGGAAATTTGTGACCTTTCATTGACCAATAGTGGTGGTCACAAGTTGACATATTTCTAGTGTGCCACCAACAGGTGTGTCATGCCGCCTCGAGCGGCTTTGACGGGTCCCACCATGTCAAGTCCCTAGACCGTGAAGGGCCAGGCAATCGGTATGGGGCGGAGTGCTGACGCCAGCTAGTGGCTGCGTTTGTTGAAGCGCTGGCATCCCTCGCACTTAAGGACGAGTGACTCGGCGTCCTTGATGGTCGTGGGCCAGTAGAAATCATGGCGGAATGCCTTGGCCACCAGGGATCGCTGAGGGAGTCCTGGATTAGGGGGTATCCGGACAGCCGGACTATATACTTCGTCCGGACTGTTGGAGCATGAAGATACAAGACTCAAGACTCCGTCCCGTGTCCGGATGGGACTCTCCTTTGCATGGAAGACAAGCTTGGCGATCCGGATATTATATTTCCTTCCTTGTAACCGACTCCGTGTAAACCCTAGCCCTCTCCGATGTCTATATAAGCCGGAGAGGGTGGTCCTTAGAAGGCCGAGCACGATCACAACCGTAACCATCATAGGCTAGCTTCTAGGGTTTAGCCTCTACGATCTCGTGGTAGATCTACTCTTGTACTACTCATATCATCAATATCAATCAAGCAGGAAGTAGGGTTTAACCTCCATCGAGAGGGTCCGAACCTGGGTAAACATTGTGTCCCTTGCTTCCTGTTACCATCAGCCTAAGACGCATAGATCGGGACCCCCTACCCGAGATCCGCCGGTTTTGACACCGATATTGGTGCTTTCATTGAGAGTTCCTCTGTGTCATCGCTGTAAGGCTCGATGGCTCGTCTCGTTGTCGAGGGCAACATTACCTCTGGGGGAGCGCTGGCTGTAGGCCAGACTCTCCGACTTGGCGGCTTCATCATGGCTGACCCATCAGCTGTCGCGCCGATGATGACTTCGGAACTCGCCGAACAGATGGATCCGATAGAGCTCTCCTCCCTTAATGAGCTCTTGGATCGCATCGCCGCTTTGGGAGTCGCTACATACTATGACCGGATCGGGCTTAAACCTGACCAAAGGGACATTAAATCCCCGCCGGCCACCCATGAGATAGCGGTAGTGGAGGAACCACATACGGATTACCCCACTATTTTGAGGACAAATTATGTCCAGATCACCGAGCTCCCTGAGCCGTACACTCGCTCAAGGGAAGACATGACCCAGATCCCGGACTTACAATCGGGTATTGGGCCGGAAAAATTGGGCAGCACCCCGGATCCCGAGCTGTCGAACTCGGAAGCTCCCCTGCCCCTAGGCGCTAGATCGGATCAGAACCTGGATTCAGCTACGAACACCCACCCGTACTTAAACCATCTCTCCCGTATCAGACAAGAGCCCCATGAGATAGTACGTCGCTACTGGGCCAGATTCCTCCTTGTGCTCAATAAGGTCAAGGACTGTCGTGTGGAGGACGCAGTCTCACTTTTCTGCAAAAACTTTATGAACAAAGGAATCCTTAATGCCATAAGTCGGCATGACATAGTTCACTTTGCTGACTTAGCAACCATAGTACAAAAGTATTGTGCGATGGAAAGCGCTTGGAAAACCCAAACAGAATTTTGGGACAGTCCGGCTCTCACCAAAACCTTTGTCCGAGCTAAACGTGCGAACTCTCGTAAGTCGGCCGATCCAATCCCCAAGAAACCAAAGCCCACCCCATGGCGTGGAACCATATTGGAAGAATGGCTCAATGGGCCATGTAAACTCCACAGTACGCCGGACACAACACCAACCCATAGCCTTAGGGCATGTTGGATACTCCGGCAGGTAGCAAAAAGTGGAGAGGATCTTCTTGTAAGCCATAAAGCAGAACAATATCCCGCCAAAGAACACAATACGGTACTAACAGTCTTCGAGACTTTCGCCTCAAACAATAGGCGCAAGCGAGCTCATCGAAGCTCCGCTGAAATCTGCCATGTGGAAAAAATAAATCCATGGAATGACACTGCTATAACTTTTAATGCCAATGATGAACCTCGATTCCAGACCGTCCGGGCACCAGCCGCTCTGGTCCTTAGCCCAATCGTGGACGGCTTTCGGCTCACTAAAGTACTCATGGACGGCGGAAGCGGATTAAACTTGATCTACGAAGAAACACTCAACAAGATGGAAATTGATAAAGGCCGCATTGAACAAAGCGGCACAACCTTCAGGGGAATTATCCCTAGTCGGGAAGCACGGTGTGCGAGTAAAATCACACTCGATGTGGTATTCGGCACCCCGGAGAATTATAGGCCCAAAGAAATCACATTCCAAGTGGCTCCTTTCAGCAGCGGATACCACGCCCTTTTAGGGCGGGACGCGTTTACAAGCTTTCAAGCTATACCCCATTACGGGTACATGAAGCTTAAAATGCCCGGACCCAATGGAATCATCACTCTAGCCAGTGCTCCGGACGTTGCACTTTGCGCCGAAAACAAAACCACAGCACTAGCCCTGGAAGCATTATCCGAAGCCCTAGCGGCCGAAGAACTAACAACATTGCGTGCCACCGCGAATAGGGACGACGTGATACTCGACAAGTGACCCAAGTCCACCTCATTTAAACTCGCAGATGAGATAGTCAAATTCCAAGTCCGTCCAACGGACCCCACGAAGACAGCTTCCATCGGGACACAGTTGAGCCCCGCAATGGACGCCGCACTGCGAGACTTCTTACGCAAGAATTGGGACATTTTCGCCTGGCACCCATCGGACATGCCGGGCATCCCAAGCAGATTGGCCGAACACAGCCTCAATATACTAAAAGGATACAAACCTGTCAAGCAGACTCTAAGGCGGTTTTCAGAGCCCAAACGGAAAGGCATGGGGGAAGAGCTAGCCAAGCTACTCGAGGCCGGATTCATCAGAGATATCAAGCATCCGGATTGGCTGGCAAATCTGGTAATGGTACCAAAGAAGGACAAATCCTGGCGCCTATGCGTCGACTTCAAAGACCTCAACAAGGCTTGCCCCAAGGATCCCTTTCCCCTCCCTCGCATTGATCAAATCATCGACGCCACAGCAGGACATGATTCGCTGTGTTTCCTTGACGCATACTCTGGATACCATCAAATAAAGATGGCAGAGTCCAACCAAGCTGCAACAGCTTTCATAACGCCATAAGGTCCCTTCTGCTTCAACACTATGCCTTTCGGGCTTAAAAATGCCGGCGCAACCTATCAACGCATGATTCAAACATGCCAGGAAAAGCAAATCGGCAAAACAGTGGAGGCATATGTGGACGACGTGGTCATAAAAACAAGACACGTCGAAACCCTAATAGACGACTTGAGGCTTATGTTCGATAACCTCCGAACATACGACATCAAGCTGAACCCGGAAAAATGCGTTTTCGGTGTCCCCTCTGGGAAACTGCTGGGCTTCATTGTTTCCAATAGAGGAATTGAAGCGAATCTGGCAAAAATCCGAGCTCTGTCGTAGTTGGCTATACCAACAGACCTCAAGCACATCCAGAAACTAGCTGGATGCGTGGCTACTTTGAGCCGCTTTATCTCCAGGTTAGGAGAAAAGGCATTACCTCTTTACTGCCTTTTTCGGTGCACCGAACACTTCATGTGGACGGATGCAGCCGCGGCCGGACTGGACGAAATAAAGACCTTATTGGCCAGTAATTCAGTCCTAACAGCGCCAATTATTGGCGAACCTATGCTGCTGTACATATCTGCAACACATCAAGTTGTAAGCGTAGTGCTCGTCGTTGAACGAGAGGTTGACGGAAACAAATTCCCGCTCCAGAAGTCGGTTTATTACATATCCACGGTCCTCACCCCATGCAAATCCCGATACCCACACTATCAAAAAATAGCATACGCGGTCTTCATGGCATCCCGGAAGCTACGACACTACTTTCAAGAGTGTTCGATTACGGTGGCCTCCTAAGTACCACTCAATGACATAATAAATAACCGTGACACTACGGGCCGGATCACTAAACGGGCCATCGATCTCCTTCCGTCCGACATAACATACAAACCACGGCGGGCCATCAAGTCGCAAGTACTAGCTGACTTTGTCGCTGAATGGACAGAAGCCGAACTCCCTAAAGAATACGGCGTGTACTCTAACTGGATCATGCACTTCGACGGCTCTAAAATGCTGGACGGATTGGGAGCAGGTGTAGTCCTGACATCTCCCACCAGAGACACGGTCCAGTATGTCCTCCAAATATTATACACAGACTCCAACAATGCAACCGAATACGAGGCTCTGTTGCACAGTCTTCGGATGGCAGTCTCTATGGGCATTCAACGCCTAGAAGTGTGTGGGGATTCAAACCTTGCAATATCACAAACAAACGGAGACTTTGATGCCAAGGATCCGAAAATGGCGGCCTACCGTAATGCCGTCCTCAAAATGTCAGCTCGGCTCGAGGGGCTCGAATTCCACCATGTGGCTCGAGAAAACAATCAAGCGGCGGATATCCTCGCCCGCATCGGTGCTAAACGCGACCCTGTCCCACCTAACACATTCCTGGAAAGGCTGTTCAAGCCATCCGTGGTATGGGAAGGGGAGTCCGGCAATACTAGCACGGATCCGAATACACCCCCAGATTCCGAACTATCAGACATAATCGGAGGCCCCACCACCGAAATAACATCTTTGGCCCACGAAATCATGGCTGTAATCGCCCTGTGGACTGAGCCTTTCTTGGCCTACTAAATAGGCAGGAGCTCCCCGAAGACCAACATGAAGCACGTTGCATCGTTCGGCGTTCTAAAGCTTACAAAGTCCATGAAGGGGAACTCTATAAGAAAAGTGCGACCGGAGTGCTCCAAAGGTGCATCTCCGAAGAGGAAGGGCGGCAGCTCTTGGCTGAAATCCATGCCGGACTGGGCGGGCACCACACCGCGGCTCGAGCACTAGTCAGCAAGGCCTTCCGTACAGGCTTCTATTGGTCGACGGCCCGAGCAGATGCACAGGACCTTGTCCAACACTGCGTCGGTTGCCAGCTCTTTGCCAATCAAAGTCATATGCCCCCTACCGCTCTCCAAACAATCCCCATAACTTGGCCCTTCACGGTCTGGGGGCTGGATATGGTCGGACCTCTTAAAGGGGGAAGCCACAAGAAAAAATACTTATTGGTCATGGTGGACAAGTTCACCAAATGGATAGAAGCCAAACCAGTCAAAACGGCCGAATCCGGACCCGTAATAGACTTCATATCTGGGGTCGTACACCGATACGTCGTCCCCCACAGCATCATCACTGATAATGGCTGAAATTTCACAGCCGATGAAGTGAAAACTTGGTGCGGCAAAATGGGCATTAAGCTCGACTATGCTTCCGTCTACCATCCCCAAACAAACGGCCAGGTCGAACGGGCAAACGGTCTCATCATGAGCGACATCAAACCCAGACTAGTACGATCCTTGACAGAGTCAGACATGCACTGGGTCGAAGAGCTCGACTCCGTACTCTAGGGGTTGTGGACCACGCCGAATCGCACCACCGGATATACACCATTTTTTATGGTGTACGGCACGGAAGCAGTACTACCCTGCGACATAATACATGATTCGCCTCGCGTACGCATGTACGAAGAGAAGCCGAGTTAGATCGGCAGGATAACTTGGATGCCCTGGAGGAGGAGCGCGACGTCGCAAAAGCTCGCTCCGCATTCTATCAGCAGCAGGCTCGATGGTACCAAAGCAGAGAAGTGCGGGCCAAAACTTATAATATTGGTGAGCTCGTTCTACGCCTACCGGAGAAGAAGAAGGACAAGCCCAAATCCAAGTGGGAAGGTCCCTTCGTCATTGATAAAGTTCTCACTAGAGGAGCGTACCGCTTACGTAATGCATCCGATAACAGACTCGAGCCAAACCCATGGAACGCGGCGAGACTCCGGAGATTCTACGCCTAGCGCCGAACTCAGTGTTCGTCTCCTTACCCCCTCCGTTTTAATTATGCTCCCTCCCTTTTCCTTTCTCAACCTTTTTTCCTCTTCACACAAAGTATTTAATACAGTACGGATGCCCGGATCACTCCGGCCGCACTATGTGTGTAAGCAATACCTGGGGGCTTCCTATACGGAAGCTAAATATAATTACTCTAATGGCTTTTTGCCCATTACATATGCGTTTCTTTTTCCATATGTGCCTTTTCTTCACCATTATATGCATCGATATGACTTAAGATGTGGCCAAGCTGGGTTGCCTGGCTCTTGTGTTTATGCCCTACGTTCTCGTTAATTCGGCTAGGGCATAAGGGGAGCACCTCTGCGATTGTTACTGCCGGTTCAGCCGGATGTGTACCTCAGACTGGGTGAAGCCGAAAGCTAGCGTCCTTAAGGGAATATTCGGTTGGTGAACAAAAGATGTATTCATTTATTACAACGTAAATCCCCAGAAGTTTTGTATCCTGTGTCCTTGTTCGCAGTCCAGACATGTGCATCATCGCATGCGTACCCAGGGAAAGGAACCCCTAACGGAACTATTCTCCCTGGAAGATGTTTCTTACTATCCATGTAATATAACATAACTAGTTGGGTACTTGTCTGTTCAAGAACTTATGACCCCTACGCCTGGTTTCCATGCACACCCCGGTTCTGCATCACTGAGCGGGTATTCGGACACACCCCGGACTGTAGGATCCGGGGGCCGAAGCAAAAAGGTCTGCCATGACAAATGATTTTAATCCGGCTAGGGACTACTTATGTCCATTAAATTACACAATCACTTGGACTGACTATATTCCTCCTCTATATCATCCAATAAGCTATCTAGCTTACAATCCTGTTGGGAATACTTTGCGGCTAACGCTACCTGGCCATACACCAGACTCACGGGAATTTCTTGCCCATCTGGCCCCGCCGGTCCGACTTCGGCCATATGGTTCGGGTCCAGCTTGGTGTAGCGCGTCTTCACCATAGCCCAGGCTTCTCTTGCACCTTGTCGGTAGGCTGACATCTTCCACAATCGGAAGCGCCGCCGTGCTCCTTGAAGCACATCCACAAGCTCCCCCATGCCCTTCGGGAGGAAGCTTGATGGCCACAAGGCCTGAGCAAGGCCCTGCATCACATGTCGAGCTCGTTCATGCAGTTGTGAGAGGTCTTGCAGTAAATCTCCTGCAGACGCGGGCATCTCCTCTTCAGGGCGGCCCGAAAAATAAAAATTCTTTCAATACGCTTCCTCACCGAGCTGTACTACAGTTCGTCTAGGCACTTACCATAAATGCCGCGACGAAGCATTTTGTTCTCCTTTACGGAGTCCGCCAGCTGAGCGTGAACGTCTTTTAATTCGACGTCCAGCTGGACATTGGCATCGTGCAGATTGTTCTTATCCTGCCCAACTTGCATCAGAATACGCTCGCCAGCTTTCATCTATCTTTGGAGATGCGACCCGTTATCTCCTACAAACTCCGGATTCACCCCGGGATTGTCTGCAGAATTTTCTGTTAGACTTATCATACGAGCCACTTACTAACTGGTACACCTTCGTACAATTCAGACAAATGTTACCAGGTGAGGCCTTCTGGGATTCCTCTAACTTGGCAACCGTGGCCCTCAGCTGACCCTTGCACTCCTCCAGCTCCCTAGAAAATTGCTCATTCTTATCTACAAGGACATGTGCATAAATTGATCCTTAAAATAGTTGTTCCAACTATTTCAAGTCTCAGGGGCTACTGCTATACATGCTTATCAAATTTTCTTACCCGTATATCTTTGGTATACTGGTCCGTCGCTCGGGCAAGCCCACCTTGAGCATCTCGGATGTATGCGTCTCCCGAATTGAAAGCATTAAATGCCTCTTCGGAAAAGATGTTGTTGCGAAGTACGGCCCGTCGGCGCCGGTGATTCATGGTGCTCTCTACTTCGAAATTCTTGGCAGAGATCACCTTCGCGTCCTCTGTCAGAGGACAATGCGGCATCGGCCCCACGTCTGCCTCCTCTCTCGAAGCCGGTTCTGGAATCCGGTTGGTGGAGGTGCAATTTGCAGGATCCCCGGATATAGTCCGTCTACTCCTCTTCCTGACAGGATCCAAAGGGCGCTGTTACATTTCAAATACAATAATCACAGAACATGTTTTTACCTTACCTCTGTAGCAGTGTTTCGACCCTAACCGCCTTCCTCTTAAGCCTACCCGATCCGGACGCCCGTTGCCGACGGGCCCCTAGGGGCTCGGCCCCGCACTCTGTTCGTTGTCTCTACAAAACACGACACTTCAGGGGTAAGGCATGACATCAGAAAGGACTCCTCTTCGGAGGATACGGTTTTCGGCTTGGCTTACACACGACACAGGTAGCAGTCCGGGATAGTAGGCGATAATGGCCACTGAGGCACCATCGTAGCTCGCCTGATAAAATACCTCGTTGACGAGCTCCACGATAATATCCGGATCTTCTTCGAGTCCTGGATCGAGGGTCCTTCCGGGGTCCTCTGGCTGCGGGGAAGGGGCTGGAGATTCCTTCTACGGCCCTCCTTAGTTCCTGCTCGGAAATATCGAGGCAGATAATCTTAGCGAAGAACGCCACAATAAGTGAAGCGGGGAAAGGAATGACTACTTACCCATTTTGGGGGGTTGTACATGGAGAATCCATCCCGCGGTTTCCTCTTCTCCTTTGTATAAATCGGACAATATCTTTGCCAGAGCAGTGGCGGAGTCCGGACCCTTATGGCCACAGCGGGTGGCATCATCTTCCCCGTTGTAGTGCCACATGGGCTTCCCCCGATATTGAAGCGGTTGCACTCCCCGCATTATGCATATTTCCATAACCTGGACTATCGTCATTCCGGATTTGGCCAGTAACTTTATCCTGCTCATCAGGAAGTGTATTTCCCTAGTATCCTCCTCTTGGGGGCCCCGGGGGCGCCATCTTAGACGTGCCCTCGGCGGGGCGTTACTGAACTTGGGGAGACCTGTCCGGACTGGATCCGGAAGGGGAACATCATCAACGTAAAACCACTCTGAAGGCCAGTTCTCTGGTGCCTTCTTGGGAGTACCGGATAGGTATTCGGTCTCGGTAATGCGCCATACTTCGGCCCCGCCCACTTGACATAGGGATTCTCCCTGGTTGCGAGGGACGAGGCAGAACAGGTTCTTCCATAACCCGAAGTGAGCCTCGCAGCCTAGAAATAGCTCACAAAGGGCAACGTATCCTACTATATGTAGCACGGAGGCAGGGGTGAAGTTGTGCAACTGGAGGCCGTAGAACTCCAGGAGCCCGCGAAGAAACGGGTGGATGGGAAACCCAACGCCCCTTAGCAGATGCGGGATGAGGCATATTCGCTCCTCTGGAGATGGATTAGGAGATCCCTTCGCTTGTTCCCCGCCATTATAGGTGGCTATTCCGGCCCAGACGGGGACCATGAACGCCGGTGGGAGAAACCCTTGAGTCTGTAACTCTATCAAACGACTGTGAGGAACGGAACACTCTTCCCAGTCCCCCGACTTGGAGAGAGGGGAGCGAGAAGAAGAGCTGCGACGACCGACCATGTTGGAATGGTTTTTCTAGGGGAAAATTTTGTTTTTGCCACTCTAGATTTTGCCAATTTTCCTTATGCCACTCTAGATTTTGACATTTCACTTTTGCCACTCTTTGTTTTTGACAATTATCACAATTGCCATTTTGTGGAAAAATCAAAATAATTTTATTTCATTTTTGCCACTCCTAGCTTTTGATAATTATCACAATTGCCACTCTGAAAATTTTGCTTTTGCCACGGGAATGGCAATTGTGATAACTGTCAAAAACTAAGAGTGGCAAAAATGAAATGTCAAAATCTAGAGTGGCATAAGGAAAATTGGCAAAACCTAGAGTGGCAAAAACAAAAATTTCCCTTTTTCTAGAGCGCTCTGTTGGATGCTTGCTCGAGGGAGGAGAGTGAGGTTTGGATCTGAGAATCCCCATCTCTTCAAATAGACGGTTAACCTGAAGGATCGGGGGTGGCAAATGCAAAAATGCCTCAGCTCCTCATATTCGCTCGACACCTGGAGATGGTCATTATTGAGGTACAGAAGCCGAGGAGTACAACATTGATGGGAAGCCGGACACTATTCATCATATCAGGTACTTTGACGTATTCGGAGATGGAACCCGCCTTGCAATGCCGAAGACAAAACTGCGTGCCAGACTCATCGTCGTTGAAGCCTGGTTCAGGGGCTACTGAGGGAGTCCTGGATTAGGGGGTATCCGGACAGCCGGACTATATACTTCGTCCGGACTGTTGGAGCGTGAAGATACAAGACTCAAGATCCGTCCCGTGTCCGGATGGGACTCTCCTTTGCGTGGAAGACAAGCTTGGCGATCCGGATATTATATTTCCTTCCTTGTAACCGACTCCATGTAAACCCTAGCCCTCTCCGATGTCAATATAAACCGGAGAGGGTGGTCCTTAGAAGGCCGATAATGATCACAATCATAACCATCATAGGCTAGCTTATAGGGTTTAGCCTCTACGATCACGTGGTAGATCTACTCTTGTACTACTCATATCATCAATATCAATCAAGCAGGAAGTAGGGTTTTACCTCCATCGGGAGGGCCCGAACCTAGGTAAACATTGTGTCCCTTGCTTCCTGTTACCATCAGCCTAAGACGCACAGATCGGGACCCCCTACCCGAGATCTGCCGGTTTTGACACCGACAATCGCAATGCAGCGTGGTGCCCGCACTCGCCCTGGTGGATGTCGAGGAGGATGTCGGTGCCCCAATCCTGCTCGACGCAGCGCTGGAACACGCCAGTGGGGCTACGCTTGACGAGCTTGTTGTTGATGATGCTGTAGGCAGACGCCCGGCGCTGCACTTGCCGAGCTACGGTCTCGTCCATGGGGAGAACCACGTTCTCCAGGAATTCTGATATTGGGAGGGCCCAGGATGGAGTTGCCACCACGGCGAAGACGGCCGCCAGGGTGGGTTCCGAGTCGGCAGCCCCCGATCCGGGTTGAGCAGCCCCCGGGTCAGAGTTGGCGACGGTTGGGTCCAGGTTGATGGTGGCCGGGTTGAGTTGAGCAGCCCTCGGGCTGGGTTCAGCAGTCCTCGGGCCGGCTTGAGGTGCGGCCGGATCGTTTGGAACGTGAATGGACTCGGAGTCCGGCGATGGCTTGACGGACGGCTTGCGCAGGTGCTCGAGGGACACGCCGGACGGGATGGCTTTTCGTGACGAGGCGATCTTGGTGAGCGTATCGGCTGCTTCATTCTCCGCGAGCGGGATGTGGATTAACTCGCAGCCCTCGAAGGATCCGGACAGCTTCTGGACGAGGAAGCGGTAGCTTGCCATGTTTGAGTCACGGCGTCCCACCCGCTGGAGCACTGCTGCACCACCGGGTTTGAGTCGCCGTAGCACAGGATGCACCGGATGCCGAGTTCCTTGGCAAGCCGGAGGCCGTGCACAAGGGCTTTATACTCAGTGATGTTGTTGGAGGCAGCGAAGTGGATCTGGAGCGCGTAGCGGAGCTGGTCGTCCTTCGGGGACGATAGTATGATGACGGCCCCTAAGCCGAGTCGCATCTTGGACCCGTCGAAGTGCATGCGCCAATGCATCGAGTCGAGAGGTGGCGGCAGGTACTGGGTCTCGGTCCAGTCGACGAGGAAGTCGTCCAGGGCTTGAGACTTAACCATGGTGCAGGGCTCGTAGAGGATGGTGTGGCCGGCTAGCTGGATCGCCCACTTGGAGACCCGGCCAGAGGAGTCCCGGCACCCGATGATTTCTCTGATAGGCGTCGTGCTGACGACGGTGACGACGTGCTCTTGGAAGTACTGCTTCAGCTTCTTGGCGGTGAGGTACACACCGCAACACATTTTCTGGTAGTGCGGGTAGTTCTGCTTGGAGATGGAGAGCAACTCGCTCAGGTAGTAGACCGGGCGCTAGACGGCTTGGATCTTGCCCTTCTCTGGTCGCTCGACCACCAGCACCGTGCTGACCGCCCGCGAGGTCGCGGCTATGTAGAGCAACAGCGGCTCCTTGTCGGTCGGTGCGGCCAGGACTGGCACGGTGGAGAGCATGCGCTTGAAGTCTTGGAAGTCCTCGTCTGCCTTGTCGTTCCATTCGAACGGACTCATCTTCTTCATCAGCTGGTACAGGGGGAGCGCCCTCTTGCCCAGCCGGCTTAGAAACCGGCTGACCGAGGCCAAGCACCCGGTGAACTTCTGGACGTCGTGCAGCCTAGCCGGCTTGAGCATGCGCTCGATGGCCTTGATCTTCTCCGGGTTCTCCTCAATGCCGCGTTCCGAGACGAGGAAACCGAGTAGCTTTCCGGCCGGGACGCTGAAGACGCATTTTTCCGAGTTAAGCTTGACCTTGTATTCATGGAGGTTGGCGAATGTTTCCTTCAAATTGTCGAGGAGCGTGAGGTGTTGCTTGGTCTTCACCACGATGTCGTCCACGTACACGTGGATATTGCGGCCGAGTTGCGGCAGCAGGCATATCTGCATGCAGCATTGGAAGGTGGCGCCGGCGTTCTTCAAGCCGAACGACATGGTGATGTAGCAGTACGCCCCAAAGGGCGTGATGAAGGACGTCTTCAGGACATCGGCCAGGTCCAGCTTGATCTGGTGGTAGCCGGAGTAAGCGTCCAGGAAGGACAGGAGCTTGCACCCGGCGGTCGACTCGATGACTTGGTCGATCCGCGGGAGAGCGAACGGATCCTTGGGACAGGCCTTGTTGAGGCTGGTGTAGTTGATACACATGCGCCAGGTCTTGTTCTTTTTAGGACATGGAATGGATTGGCCAGCCACTCGGGGTGAAACACTTCCATTATGAAGCCCGCCGCCAAAAGCTTGGCGACCTCTTCACCAATGGTTCTTCTCTTCTCTTCGGAAAATCGTCGTAGGGGTTGACGGATAGTCTTGGCGTCCTTACGGACGTGAAGTTTGTGCTCGGCGTACTTCCTCGAGATACCCGACATGTCCTTGGGGGTCCATGCGAAGATATCCCGATTCTCACGGAGGAAGTCGACGAGCTCGCCTTCCTATTTGTTGTCGAGGCGGGCGCCTACGACAACGTACTTGCTGCAGCCGGGGTCTTCTGGGTTGAGCTTCACTTTCTTGGTCTCCTTGGAGGGCTTGAAGGCAGCCTCGTCGGCCGGGTCCATGGTCGGGATCAACGCGGCAGAGGCCTCGCCTGCCAAGGTGAAGATCCGGTCGAGCTGGCGCCGCTCCTCGGCAATGACCAGCAACTCGGCCAACTTGGCTCCGTCTCGGGCGCACTCCAGGGACTTGCGGTAATCGCCGGTGATCGTGATCAGGCCCTTGGGACCCGACATCTTCATCTTCAGGTACGCGTAGTGGGGAACCGCCATGAACTTGGCAAGCGCGGGCCGGCCCAGCAGCGCGTGATACGCGCTGGACAGGTCCACCACCTCGAACCAGATCGGCTCGTGCCGGAAGTGGCTGCTGTTGCCGAACAGGACATCAAGCCAGACCCGGCCGATAGGAGAGCAAGATAGGCCGGGCACGATGCTGTGGAAGATCGTCCGGGTTGGCTCCAGGTCCTCGGCCTTGAGGCCGAGCTTGGTCATCGTGTCGCGGTAGAGGATGTTGATGCTGCTGCCACCGTCGATGAGGACTCAGGAGAACTTGCATGTGCGCTGCACGACAATGGTGGGGTTGAGGACGAGGGCGTATCCGCCTGGACTTAGCATGACTGCCGGGTGATCCTCCCGGGTCCAGGTGATCGGCCGATTCGACCAATGCATGAACTCCGGCTTGGCCGGGATGACGGTGTTCACCTCCTGCCGAAGAAGGCGCTCGCTGCGCTTGTCGTTGCCGAGGCTGGTGAAGACGACCTAGGCCGCGTTCTGGTCCGGGTAGGCGTCATTTCGGATCGCTCCGCCAGCGGGAGGTGGAGGTGGAGGCGGAGGCGGCTGTTCTGCGCCTGGAGCTGGAGCCGGAGCCGGAGGAGGCGGGACGTCTCCCCTCATGATGCGCTTGGTGATGGTGCACTGCCGAAGTGTGTGCATGGAGGATATTGCGCCACTCTGATGCTTGCATGGGGCGTCGAGCATCTCCTCGAAACTCATGGCAGGTTGCCACGCCATCTTGCCGGTCTGCCGGCGCTTCGCCGGTGGGTCCGCTGCAGGCTCGGCGGCCGCGACGAGCTGGTTGTCGTGACGCTGTGCCGGCTGCTCAGCCTTGCGCTTGTTGTTCTGGTGATGCTGCTGCCAGCTGCTTTCCCCGGCCGGCTTCGGGGGAGGAACCGGCTTCTCCTTGCCGGCCTCATCCAGCGCCACCTGGATCTTCATGGCGGAGTTGGCGTTGGCGTACTTGTCCGCCGTCACCATGAGAGCGGCCATGGTGGCCGGCTCGAAGCGCAAGAGCTTGTGCTTGAGGAGGGTGCCATCTCGGCACCTGCTGACAAAGTACTGGATCGCCTGGACTTCATGGACGCCCTCGCAGCCGTTTCGGAGCTCGGTCCAGCGTGCGAGGTACTCGCGACCCGTCTCCGTCGGCCCCTGCACGCACATGGCGAGCTGGCTAGGGCGACCGGGTCGCTTGTAGGTCCCCGTGAAGTTGCGGACGAAGGCCTCCTCGAAGTCGACCCACGTGTTGATGCTGCCCATCGGCAGACTGTTCAACCACGTGCGGGCCGACCCCTGGAGCATGAGCGGTGCGTAGCGCACGGCGAGACGATGATTGGCACCGGTGATGCCAATGGTCGTAGTGTAGTCGGTGAGCCATTCTTCTGGCTTCATGGTCCCGTTGTACTTGGGGGTGTCGCGGGGAAGCATGAACCCTTTGGGGAAGGGCTCCTCCCGGATGCGTGGTCCGAAGCAGGCCGGCCCGATAGCATCGCTCTCCTCCACCTCCAGGGAGCGAGCGAGCTGATCGAGGCGGTGGCGAGCGTCAGCGTCATCGATGGCGCGTGGGCCGAGTCGACTGGCGGCCAGGCCCCAAGGGGCCGGGTCGGTTGGAGCCGGATGCCGGCCAGGCTGGCCGGGTCCACGCTATTGGGGAACATAGTAATTTCAAAAAAAATCCTACGCACACGCAAGATCATGGTGATGCCATAGCAACGAGAGGGGAGAGTGTTCGTCCCCGTACCCTTGTAGACTGTAAGCGGAAGCATTAGCACAGCGCGGTTGATGTAGTCGTACGTCTTCATGATCCGACCGATCCAAGCACCGAACGTACGGGGCCTCCGAGTTCAGCACACGTTCAGCTCGATGACGATCTCCGGGCTCCGATCCAGCAAAGCTCCGGAGATGAGTTCCGTCAGCACGACGGTGTGGTGACGATGATGATGCTCTACCGGCGCAGGGCTTCGCCTAAACTCCGCGACGATACGACCGAGGTGGAATATGGTGGAGGGGGGCACCGCACACGGCTAAGGAACGATCCGTAGATCAACTTGTGTGTCTGTGGGGTGCCCCCCCCCGCCCCCGTATAAAAAGGAGCCAGGGGGGAGGAGGCCGCCGGCCAAGGAGGGCGCGCCAAGGGGGGAGCCCTACTCCCACCGGGAGTAGGACTCCCACTTTCCAAGTAGGAGTAGGAGAAGGGGGGAAGAGGAGGAAGAGGAGAAGGAAAGGGGGGCGCCGCCCCCTTTCCCTTGTCCTATTCGGACTAGGAAGGGGAGGGGCGCGCGGCCCCCTCCTGCCTCCTTCTCTCTTCTCCCTCGAGGCCCATGTAGGCCCAATAACCCCCCCGGGGGGTTCCGGTAACCTCCCGATACTCCGGTAAAATGCCGATTTCACCCGGAACCATTCCGATGTCCAAACATAGGCTTCCAATATATCAATCTTTATGTATCGACCATTTCGAGACTCCTCATCATGTCCGTGATCACATCCGGGACTCCGAACAAACTTCGGTACATCAAAACTTATAAACTCATAATAAAACTGTCATCGAAACGTTAAACTTGCGGACCCTACGGGTTCGAGAACTATGTAGACATGACCTAGAACTATTCTCGGTCAGTAACCAATAGCGGGACCTGGATGCCCATATTGGTTCCTACATATTCTACGAAGATCTTTATCGGTCAAACCGCATAACAACATACGTTGTTCCCTTTGTCATCGGTATGTTACTTGCCCGAGATTTGATCGTCGGTATCCAATACCTAGTTCAATTCATTACCGGCAAGTCTCTTTACTCGTTACGTAATACATCATTCCGTAACTAACTCATTAGCTACATTGCTTGCAAGGCTTATAGTGATGTGCATTACCGAGAGGGCCCAGAGATACCTCTCCGACAATCGGAGTGACAAAACCTAATCTCGAAATACGCCAACTCAACATGTACCTTTGGAGACACCTGTAGTACTCCTTTATAATCACCCAGTTACGTTGTGACGTTTGGTTGTACCCAAAGTGTTCCTCCGATAAACGGGAGTTGCATAATTCTCATAGTTACAGGAACATGTATAAGTCATGAAGAAAGCAATAGCAGTATACTAAATGATCAAGTGCTAGGCTAACGGGATGGGTCATGTCAATCACATCATTCTCCTAATTATGTGATCCCGTTAATCAAATGACAACTCTTTTGTCCATGGCTAGGAAACATAACCATCTTTGATAAACGAGCTAGTCAAGTAGAGGCATACTAGTGACACTATGTTTGTCTATGTATTCACACATGTATTATGTTTCCGGTTAATACAATTCTAGCATGAATAATAAACATTTATCATGATATAAGGAAATAAATAATAACTTTATTATTGCCTCTAGGGCATATTTCCTTCAGTCTCCCACTTGCACTAGAGTCAATAATCTAGTTCACATCACCATGTGATTTAACACCAATATTCACATTTGTATGTGATTAACACCCATAGTTCACATCGTCATGTGACCAACACCAAAGTGTTTACAAGAGTCAATAATCTAGTTCACATCGCTTATGTGATTAACACCCAAAGAGTACTAAGGCGTGATCATGTTTTGCTCGTGAGAGAAGCTTAGTCAACGGGTCTGTCAAATTCAGAGCCATATGTATTTTGCAAATATTCTATGTCTACAATGCTCTGCACGGAGCTACTCTAGCTAATTGCTCCCACTTTCAATATGTATTCAGATTGAGACTTAGAGTCATCTGGATCGATGTAAAAGCTTGCATCATTGTAACTTTTTACGATGAGCTCTTTTATCACCTCCATAATCGAGAAACATCTCCTTAGTCCTTACTAAGGCTATTCTTGACCGTTGTCCAGTGATCTACTCTTAGATCAAAATTGTATTCCTTTGTCAAACTCAGTGCAAGGCATACAATAGGTCTGGTTCATAGCATAGCATACTTTATAGAACCTATGACTGAGGCATAGGGAATGACTTTTCATTCTCTTTCTATTTTCTTCCATGGTCGGGTCTTGAGTCTTACTCAACTTCACACCTTTGCGGGAATGACTTTTCATTCTCTTTCTATTTTCTTCCATGGTCGGGTCTTGAGTCTTACTCAACTTCACACCTTTGCATCACAGGCAAGAACTCCTTCTTTGACTGTTCCATTTTGAACTATTTCAAAAATTTATCAAGGTATGTATTCATTGAAAAAATCTTATCAAGCGTCTTGATCTGTCTATATAGATCTTGATGCTCAATGTGTAAGTAGCTTCACCGAGGTCTTGCTTTGAAAAACTCCTTTCAAAACACTCCTTTATGCTTTGCAGAATAATTCTACATTATTTCCGATCAACAATATGTCATTCACATATACTTATCAGAAATGCTGCAGTGCTCCCACTCACTTTCTTGTAAATACAGGCTTCTCCAAAAGTCTGTATAAAACCATATGCTTTGATCAACTCATCAAAGCGTATATTCCAACTCCGAGATGCTTGCATCAGTCCATAGATGGATCGCTGGAGCTTGCACACTTTGTTAGTACCTTTAGGATTGACAAAACCTTCTGGTTGCATCATATACAACTCTTCGTTAAGAAAACCATTAGGGAATGCAGTTTTTACATCCATTTGCCAGATTTCATAAAATGTGGTAATTACTAACATGATTCGGACAGACTTAAGCATCGCTACAATTGAGAAAATCTCATTGTAGTCAACACCTTGAACTTGTCAAAAAACCTTTTTGCGACAAGTCGAGCTTTGTAGATAGTAACACTACTATCAACGTCCGTCTTCCTCTTGAAGATCCATTTATACAATATGGCTTGCCGATCATCGGGCAACTCCACCAAAGTCCACACTTTGTTCTCATACATGGATCCCATCTCAGATTTCATGGCCTTAAGCCATTTTGTGGAATCTGGGCTCATCATCGCTTCCTCATAGTTCGTAGGTTCATCATGGTCTAGTAACATGACTTCCAGAACAGGATTACCGTACCACTCTGGTGTGGACCGTACTCTGGAAGACCTACGAGGTTCTGTAGTAACTTGATCTGAAGTTTCATGATCATCATCATTAGCTTCCTCACTAATTGGTGTAGAAATCACCGGAACTGATTTCAGTGATGAACAATTTTCCAATTCGGGAGAAGGTACAGTTACCTCATCAAGTTCTACTTTCCTCCCACTCACTTCTTTCGAGAGAAACTCCTTCTCTAGAAAGGATCCATTCTTAGCAACGAATGTTTTGCCATCGGATCTGTGATAGAAGGAGTACCCAACAGTTTCCTTTGGGTATTCTATGAAGACGCACTTCTCCGATTTGGGTTTGAGCTTATCAGGTTGAAAACCTTTTTCATATAAGCATCGCAACTCCAAACTTTAAGAAACGACAGCTTAGATTTATTGCTAAACCATAGTTCACACGGTGTCGTGTCAACGGATTTAGATGGTGCCCTATTAAACGTGAATGCAGCTGTCTCTAATGCATAACCCCAAAACAATAGTGGTAAACTGATAAGAGACATCATAGATCGCACCATATCTACTAAAGTACGATTACGACGTTCGGACACACCATTACATTGTGGTGTTCCAGGTGGCGTGAGCTGTGAAACTATTCCACATTGTTTTATATGAAGGCCAAACTCATAACTCAAATATTCTCCTCCATGATCAGATCATAGAAACATTATTTTCTTGTTACGATGATTCTCCACTTTACTCTGAAATTCTTTGAACTTTTCAACTATTTCAGACTTATGTTTCATCAAGCAGATATTCGCATATCTGCTCAAATCATCTGTGAAGGTTAGAAAATAACAATACTTGCCACGAGCCTTCATACTCATTGGTCTGCATACATCAGTATGTATTATTTCCAACAAGTTAGTAGCTCGTTCCATTGTTCCAAAGAACGGAGTTTTAGTCATCTTGCCCAAAAGGCACGGTTCGCAAGCATCAAATGATTCATAACCAAGTGATTCCGAAAATCCATCTTTATGGAGTTTCTTCATGCGCTTTACACCGATATGACCCAAACGGCAGTGCCACAAATAAGTTGCACTATCATTATTAACTTTGCATCTTTTGGCATCAATATTATGAATATGTGTATCACTATGATCGAGATCCAACAAACTATTTTCATTGGGTGTATAACCATTGAAGGTCTTATTCATGTAAACAAAATAACAATTATTCTTTAACTTCAAATGAATAACCATATCGCAACAAACATGATCAAATCATATTCATGCTCAATGCAAACGCCAAATAACATTTATTTAGGTTTAACACTAATCCCGAAAGTATAGGGAGTGTGCGATGATGATCATATCAATCTTGGAACTACTTCCAACACTCATCGTCACTTCCCCTTCAACTAGTCTCTGTTTATTCTGTAACTCCTGTTTCGAGTTACTAATCTTAGCAACCGAACAAGTATCAAATACTCAGGGGCTACTATAAACACTAGTAAGGCATACATCAATAACCTGTATATCAAATATACCCTTGTTCACTTTGCCATCCTTCTTATCCACCAAATATTTAGGGCATTTCCGCTTCCAGTGACCATTTCCTTTGCAGTGTAAACACTCGGTTTCAGGCTTTGGTCCAGCTTTGGTCTTCTTCATGGGAGTGACAACTTGTTTGCCATTCTACTTGAAGTTTCCCTTTCTTTCCCTTTGCCCTTTTCTTGAAACTAGTGGTCTTGTCAATCATCAACACTTGATGCTCTTTCTCGATTTCTACCTTCGTCGATTTCGACATCACGAAGAGCCCGGGAATCGTTTTCGTCATCCCTTGCATACTATAGTTCATCACGAAGTTCTAGTAACTTAGTGATGGTGACTAGAGAATTCTGTCAATCACTATCTTATCTGGAAGATTAACTCCCACTTGATTCAAGCGATTGAAGTACCCAGACAATCTGAGCACATGCTCACTAGTTGAGCGATTCTCCTCCATTTTTTAGCTATAGAACTTGTTGGAGACTTCATATCTCTCAACTCGGGTATTTGCTTGAAATATTAACTTCAATTCCTGGAACATCTCATATGGTCCATGATGTTCAAAACATCTTTGAAGTCCCGATTCTAAGTCGTTAAGCATGGTGCACTAAACCATCAGGTAGTCATCATATTGAGCTAGCCAAACGTTCATAACGTCTGCATCTGCTCCTGCAATAGGTTTGTCACCTAGCGGTGCATCAAGGACATAATTCTTCTGTGCAGCAATGAGGATAAACATCAGATCACGGATCCAATCCGCATCATTGCTACTAACATCTTTCAACATAGTTTTCTCTAGGAACATATCAAAATAAACATATGAAAGCAACAACGCGAGCTATTGATCTATAACATAATTTGCAAAATACTACCAGGACTAAGTTCATGATAAATTAAAGTTCAATTAATCATATTACTTAAGAACTCTGACTTAGACAGACATCTCTCTAGTCATCTAAGTGATCACGTGATCCAAATCAACTAAACCATGTCCGATCATCACGTGAGATGGAGTAGTTTTCAATGGTGAACATCACTATGTTGATCATATCTACTATATGATTCACGCTCGACCTTTCGGTCTCCGTGTTCCGAGGCCATATCTGTATATGCTAGGCTCGTCAAGTTTAACCTGAGTATTCCGTGTGTGCAACTGTTTTGCACCCATTGTATTTGAACGTAGAGCCTATCACACCCGATCATCACGTGGTGTCTCAGCACGAAGAACTTTCGCAACGGTGCATACTCAGGGAGAACACTTCTTGATAATTAGTGAGAGATCATCTTAAAATGCTACCGTCAAACAAAACAGAATAAGATGTATAACAGATAAACATCATATGCAATCAAAATATGAGATATGATATGGCCATGATCATTTTGCGCCTTTGATCTCCATCTCCAAAGTACTGTCATGATCTCTATCATCACCGGCATGACACCATGATCTTCATCATCTTGATATATATCAATGTGTCATCACATGGTCATCTCGCCAACTATTGCTCTTGCAACTATTGCTATCGCATAGCGATAAAGTAAAGCAATTATTTGGCACTTGCATCTTTATGCAACAAAGAGACAATCATAGGGCTTCTGCCAGTTGCCGATAACTTCAACAAAACATGATCATCTCATACAACAACTTATATCTCATCACGTCTTGACCATATCACATCATAACATGCCCTGCAAAAACAAGTTAGACGTCCTCTACTTTGTTGTTGCAAATTTTACGTGGCTGCTACGGGCTTAGCAAGAACCGTTCTTACCTACGCATCAAAACCACAACGATAGTTTGTCAAGTTAGTGTTGTTTTAACCTTCGCAAGGACCGGGTGTAGCCACACTCGATTCAGCTAAAGTGAGAGAGACAGACACCCGCCAGCCACCTTTAAGCACGAGTGCTCGTAACGGTGAAACCAGTCTCGCGTAAGCGTACGCGTAATGTCGGTCCGGGCCGCTTCATCTCACAATACCGCCGAACCAAAGTATGACGTGCTGGTAAGCAGTATGACTTGTATCGCCCACAACTCACTTGTGTTCTACTCGTGCATATAACATCAACGCATAAAACCTAGGCTCGGATGCCACTGTTGGGGAACGTAGTAATTTCAAAAAAATCCTATGCACACGCAAGATCATGGTGATGGCATAGCAACGAGAGGGGAGAGTGTCCGTCCACGTACCCTCGTAGACCGTAAGCGGAAGCATTAGCACAACGCGGTTGATGTAGTCGTACGTCTTCATGATCCGACCGATCCAAGCACCGAACGTACGGGGCCTCCGAGTTCAGCACACGTTCAGCTCGATGACGATCTCCGGGCTCCGATCCAGCAAAGCTCCGGAGATGAGTTCCGTCAGCATGACGGTGTGGTGACGATGATGATGCTCTACCGGTGCAGGGCTTCGCCTAAACTCCGCGACGATACGACCGAGGTGGAATATGGTGGAGGGGGGCACCGCACACGGCGAAGGAACGATCCGTAGATCAACTTGTGTGTCTGTGGGGTGCCCCCGCCCCCGTATATAAAGGAGCCAGGGGGAGGAGGCCGCCGGCCAAGGAGGGCGCGCCAAGGGGGGAGCCCTACTCCCACCGGGAGTAGGACTCCCTCTTTCCAAGTAGGAGTAGGAGAAGGGGGGAAAGAGGCGGAAGAGGAGAAGGAAAGGGGGGCGCCGCCCCCTTTCCCTTGTCCTATTCGGACTAGGAAGGGGAGGGGCGCGCAGCCCCCTCCTGCCTCCTTCTCTCTTCTCCCTCGAGGCCCATGTAGGCCCAATAACCCCCCGGGGGGTTCCGGTAACCTCCCGGTACTCCGGTAAAATGCCGATTTCACCCGGAACCATTCCGATGTCCAAACATAGGCTTCCAATATATCAATCTTTATGTCTCGACCATTTCGACACTCCTCGTCATGTCCGTGATCACATCCGGGACTCCGAACAAACTTCGGTACATCAAAACTTATAAACTCATAATAAAACTGTCATCGAAACGTTAAGCATGCAGACCCTACGGGTTCGAGAACTATGTAGACATGACCTAGAACTATTCTTGGTCAATAACCAATAGCGGGACCTGGATGCCCATATTGGTTCCTACATATTCTACGAAGATCTTTATCGGTCAAACCACATAACAACATACGTTGTTCCCTTTGTCATCGGTATGTTACTTGCCCGAGATTTGATCGTCGGTATCCAATACCTAGTTCAATCTCGTTACCGGCAAGTCTCTTTACTCGTTACGTAATACATCATTCTGTAACTAACTCATTAGCTACATTGCTTGCAAGGCTTATAGTGATGTGCATTACCGAGAGGGCCCAGAGATACCTCTCCGACAATCGGAGTGACAAAACCTAATCTCGAAATATGCCAACTCAACATGTACCTTTGGAGACACCTGTAGTACTCCTTTATAATCACCCAGTTACGTTGTGACGTTTGGTAGTACCCAAAGTGTTCCTCCGGTAAACGGGAGTTGCATAATTCTCATAGTTACAGGAACATGTATAAGTCATGAAGAAAGCAATAGCGATATACTAAACGATCAAGTGCTAGGCTAACGGGATGGGTCATGTCAATCACATCATTCTCCTAATGATGTGATCCCATTAATCAAATGACAACTCTTTTGTCCATGGCTAGGAAACATAACCATCTTTGATAAACGAGCTAGTCAAGTAGAGGCATACTAGTGACACTATGTTTGTCTATGTATTCACACATGTATTATGTTTCCGGTTAATACAATTCTAGCATGAATAATAAACATTTATCATGATATAAGGAAATAAATAATAACTTTATTATTGCCTCTAGGGCATATTTCCTTCACGCGCTGAGTCTCCGCTGCGGGCTCATTGCCCAGGACGTCGGCGGCTGTGGCGGCCGGGTTGCGCCAAGTCTGGGCTTGGCTGGAGTGCGCCTCGCCGGGTGGTGAGGAAGCCATGTGCAGAAGTTCGTCGGGTCCGCCAACGCGGGCGGAGCCAGACCCCGCCAGCTTGGCGAGCTGGTGCAGGCGATCCTGCTGGGTGTTGGCGGCATGGAGGAGCTCGCGCATCCGCCCGATGCGCTCTTTCAGCTCCTCACCCGTGAGCTGGTCGAGGTCGACAGCGGCTGCCTCCGCAGCACGCATGTTCGTCACTGGGGTCTCGTAGACGGTTCGGACGGCGCCGAGGGCCCGGCCGATCGCTCCTCCCCGGGTGCGTACGTCGGCGACCCGGCTTGGCTCGGCCGCCGCGGGCGTGAATCCGTGAGTGGCGTCGTGCTCCATATGAGCGGCCTCCAGGCGATGCTTGGTGGCGGCGAGTGTCTCAGACAGGTCCAGCATCTGCTGGCGCCTTTCTTCGAGATGAGATCGGGCCTCGGCGACGTTGGTGGCGTCGACGTCGGTGCGATGGGGATGCGAAGGCTCTGCATCACGGCGCGCAGCGGATCGAACGGCTTGGTCCATTCCGCAGCGGCCCTGGCTTCCGCGGCCTTCCTCATCTTGCTCAACGAGGAAGAGGCGCCGTCGCCGGTGACGTAAACCTCCACATGGACGTCCAAATCCCGGGCGGCAATGTCACCGCCGAGGGAGAGCGGAGAGTCGGAGTAGCTGAGCACCTCGCTGGGGTACTCATTGGCTGCGAACGCATCGGAGATGCGCATAGCGGTGAAGAAGGCGGCAAGCGCGCCGACGACGTCGTCCGCCAATGCGACGGACTCGTCGGTGTAGGAGAAGGGCCCCGTCTGAAGCATGCTCCCGGCCAGCACCTCGAGGTGCCCCACGGTGGGCGCCAACTATCATGGTGGGTGCACGGCAGATGCCAAGGGATGGCTAAAGAGAGGAGGAGGCTCGAGGGCACTGGTGGGCTCTAGAGGCGAGGTTGGCATGAGCGGGCGCGGGACGCCGGACATACCCAGGTTCGGGGCTCTCTGGAGAGTTAATACCCCTAGTCCTGCCGAGTGTAGTTGGATGATCAATAGTACAATGTTGCTCCTGGAGCTGTATGAGGAGGAAGGAAGCTGGCCAAGGCTTAGGTCGCTCCTTCTCTCCGGTGTTGCGGCTTGGTGGCTAGTCCTATGCTTGCTTGTTCTTTCTGCTTCTCACAGGCAACCTTGGGTATCTTCGGTTACCTTACATTCCGTGCCTCTGTAGGCGTGGGTTCCTGGGGGGTTTTATAGATCAACCCACCCAAGGTTACAATGGTAATATGCCGAGTCGGTGGGTCCGTATTGTCGGTGTCCGGGATACCGAGCTGGGTCCCGCTCAAGGGCTTGTGGTTCGCCGGGTTCCCCTAGGTGTGGGCCCCGCATGCCTAGGGGAACTGTGTGTCGTCTTGTTGATCGTCAGGGCATGGCCGAGTCGAGTCGTGTAGAGTGCTCTCCATTAGGCTGACGCTTGCTGTCGTCAGCGGTGAGGGCGGAAGCACTGTTGCCACGCCAGCCCTGGTCAGCGGGTAGGTAAGGGGCACTGTTGCCACGCTCCGGCTGTCCATAGGCATGGGTGAAAACACTGTTGTCTTGGTTATCGGTGATTGACGTCTCGTCCCATTGTATGGCCTGGATGGGACGGGAGCTTGACCCGTGGCTGGATTGCAGCGCACGCCACGGGTGGGGTCGGCTTGTTGGGGAAGCCTTGGTCGTGCCGGGTTCGGCCGCCTTGCGCCAGTTGCTGAGTCCAGGTCGACATACCTTGCCGGGTCGGAGGGATTGGCCAGGCTGCGGGCCTTGCCGGGTCGAGCGACCCGGCCAGACGCATGCCGGTTTTGAGGGGCGACGCGGGCCCCACCATTTTTGAAGAGGATCCGGGTTCCGTTGCCTACCCAGGGTTCATCCCCTTGACAATGATGCTCTCTTTGCGCTTCAATTCTTGTCTTTCATGTGAGCATCATCGAAATCTTAATGCCTAGCTTAGGGCGTTAAACAATAGCGCTTGTTGGAAGGCAACCCAATTTTATTTTTGTTCTTTACTTTTGTTCCTATTTAGTAATAAATAATTCATATAGCCTCTGGTTAGATGTGGTTTTGTGTTTTAATTAGTGTTTGTCCCAAGTAAAACCTTTAGGATAATCTACAGTAACAGTTAATTTGATCTTGCTGAAAAACAAAAACTTTTGCGCGCACAAGATTAGTTTTCATAAATCACAGAAACATGCTTTTCAGTTGATTCTTATAACAGAAGATTAATAAACAAATTATCTAGGACTTCCTAATTTGGTAGAATTACCTAGGACTTCCTAATTCGTTCCTCCATCACAGGCCTGGGTATATGATGGTGATCCCTACCAGTCCGCCTACCGCTAGGGTTCCTTCCACCAAGAGTGCAAAGGGGATCGGGAGTCAGTTATGCGCCGCCGCCTGCCGTGCGCCCATCTCCGCCATCTCGCTATCGTCGTCGCCGTCAGATGCCTCGAATGAGGATCCACCGATGCTTGAGCAGAGGCGCCCAAATAAGCGGCTCCCCTTTGGGAGCTGCAGTACCTAATCAAAGCAGCAGCAGCGCTGCAACCGGCAATCGAAGCAATCAAGCGGCTCCACTCCGAGCGACAATCCGCAATCGAAGCGGCTCCCATTTTTGGTGGCAGTCCGGAATCAAAGCAGTCCTTTCCGGATTACAATCAGAAACACACCCTGTTTCGAATTCAGTCTCCCAGTTTCCATTGGTGGCGGGAACCCAACAGCTATATATACTATCTAGCCTGACGGCACCGCAGTACCCACCAGTTTTCGAAGGAGGCCAATTCACGGCAAGTCGTGAGCCTTCCAGCTTGCCGAATTTTGGAGGAGACAAGCAAACTCCCGTGACATCCAGCGATGTCGAGCTCTCTTCGCGGTCGACCGGCTGCCAGACCGATGGCCAAACCATCTGCCAAGGGCCTCAACAGCTCTAACCGATGGTCCTCTCTAGCCAATCTGGTCAGTTGCTTATCATGGTTCCTGTAGATCTTTTTTTATTGCCTGGCATAATTCCTTCTATGAGTGGTCAAACTGGCATTATTGAGTTTTCGAAGCAAAATTGAATTATCGAAATAGCATCATATAGATGGTAATAAAGAAACTTACTCAACTCGACCGTTTTGTGCCAAGTACGATAAACATTTGAAAGGCTTAGAGCCTTAAGCAATGGGGCATAGCCAATTGACAGTGGTGGCTCTTTGAAAGACATCACCCAATACTCAAACACCAATCGGGTGAGTTTGGGAAGCCAGGTTAGCTTGACCATGTCGAAACGACAATTGACAATATTGGCCTCATTGAGATGTGTGTGTTCGACTTGGAGGGCTATCCAACTCTTTGTGCTACAATTGGCAAATTCCAAATATTCTAATTTTTTTGACACCTGAAACAGTAGGAGAGGCTCCTACTGCAAAATTAATAAAAGAATGCAGAGTATGTTACATGAGGTCATTTACACAATCATCCCCTTTGGGAATGAGGGTGGGGGGGTGGTAGTCTTTTACAGGGAGTTAAGGAAGGATGAGAGAAAGGGTTTATGTTTATCTCCTACTCTATAAGTCAGTAGGAAAAGATCTTCTTTTAGTCTAGCAAGCCATGAGGCTTGAGATGGGAGCACTCCTCTGAAGTGTTTATTATTGTGTTCCTTCCAGATGCTCCATGCAGCAAGCATAAAGATTTCCATGAACAGTGGACTATTCCAAGAGTCTTTAGCTTGTTCCACCCATTCTAGACGTGTAGGCGCTGCATGCCCCATGATCTGAAGTTTGTCCCAGCATTGAAGGCTAAAGGTGCATTCCAAGAGGAGGTGTTCCACAGTCTCATTGTTGCAGTTTGTGCAAAGGAGGCATCCAAAGTCATTGCCAATGTTATAATGTCTCCTATTGAGCATGTCTCGGGTATTGAGTCTATCCGAGAGTAGCAGCCAGCCAAAAACTTTGATCTTCATTGTAGCTTTAGATTTCCAGATCCATCTGTATGCATAGTGTGCATGGATATCCGTGAAGTAGAAGGTGTAAAACTTGTTGGCTGAATAGTAGTTGGTCCCCCAGACGCATGTCCATTCATGATTAACCAGGGGGTTTAGGAGTTCAACAAGCCTGGTTTTTTGTTGTAATTCTCGTGTCTCCTCAAGAGCTTGAGTGGAGAGTGGCAGATGAAACGTTTCACTAAGGGACGTGCTGCACAAGAAATCTCTCACAGATATATCCTCCTCTTGTGTGAAGGAGAAGGCTCTGTGGTGGGTCTCAGCCAAAACGTCTCCAATCCAGACATCCTTCCAGAAAAGAGCCGAAGATCCATTGCGAATAGTGACATTGGTGATTCCTCTATATACTGGCATAAGTTTTGAGACGTCGAGCCACCAGAAAGAGTCGCATGGATCAGTTGCATGTGGGATTCTAGTGGTGTAATAAGTGTTCCAAATTAACTCCACCCAAGGTAGATCCCAGTGATTGTAGAATTTGTGGAGGAATTTGAGAAGTAGTGCATCATTTTCCACTTTAAGATTGATAATTCCAAGCCCTCCACACTTTTTAGGTTTGCATATCATGTCCCATGAGGCCAAAGAGTTGCACTTATCACCTTGGTCTGTTTTCTTTGTCCATAAGCATTTCCTTCTGATTTTGTCTATAAGCTCAATAATGCCAGCCGGAAGTTTGAGGGTGCAAAGAGCAAAGATTATTAAAGATGTTATGACTGAGTTCAGCAGTGTGAGTTTCCCTCCGTAAGAAATCATGTTGAGGGTGGCAGACCATCTTCTTTCCACACGACAAACAAGGGGCATGAGATCCAGAATGGTCGGTTTAGTAGTGCCCATAGGGAGCCCGAGATAGGTGAATGGTAGCTTACCAACGACACAACCAAATATATCTGCCAATGCGGTCGTAATCTCTGGACCACAGTTCATTGGTATGAGAGTAGATTTGTGGAAATTTATCTTCAAGCCAATTGAAGTGGCATAGTCAGAGAGTATGTTCTTGATGGTTGTGGCTTGGGCAGGGCAAGCGGGCATGGCAAGAATAGTATCATCCGCGTATTGTATCACTGGATAGTCTTTCTGGCTATTGCAAGGAAAAGGTAAGCTGATCTCACCACGTGAAAATGCATCATTGATCGCCGCGTGCAAAAGGTCAGCCGCAAGTATGAAAATTAGTGGAGACAGGGGGTCACCTTGGCGTACTCCACATTTGCAATGGAATTGCCTTCCAGGTACACCGTTGAGCAGGACCGCAGATTTGCCTGATGAGAAGATGCATTGTATCCAGCCTAGCATTTGTCATTAAATCCCATATTCTTCATGATAACCAGCATTGCCTCGTGATCTATCGTGTCAAATGCCTTAGCAAAATCAAGTTTGAGAAGCATAATTTCTTTCTTGGAGCTTTGGCATTGATAAATATATTCAAAAGCCCATGCAAGGCAATCTTGTATGGTACGACCTTTGAGAAAACCGTACTGGTTATGGTGAATAATTTTTAGAATGATCTTCTGCAACCGGTTGGCTAAAATTTTTGTGATCACTTTTAGACAACAGTTTAGAAGAGTAATCGGCCTAAAATCATTCACGGTGCTTGGAGCAATGTTTTCTGGGATCAGTGTGATAAACCCATCATTAATGTTTTCAAGATTGAGATTGCCTCCAAAGAATTGGTTGCAAAGATTATAGAAATCCTCTTTTATTATAGGCCAACAAGCTTTAAGAAAAGCTCCATTGAATCCATCCGAGCCAGGTGCTCGATCAGCAGGCATTGTTTTAATAACACGATCAATCTCAGCTGTGGTGAATGGGACTGTTAACTCATCGAGACCTTCAATCCTTTTGATAATTCTTTGTAAGTCAAATTTCATATCATTGTGAGAGGAAGTACCAAGTCTCTTTTTAAAGGAGTGGAAAAGTAAAGCTTCTTTCCCTGTGTGATCCTCCACGCAAATACCATCAACTGTGGACAGCGTAGCAATGTTATTTCTACGGTACCTCTCAGATGCCATGGCCTGAAAAAACTTGGAGTTTTCGTCTCCGAATTGCACCCATCGAATGGTGCACCGTTTCTTCCAGTATAAATTTTGGTAGTTAAGCAGTCTGATTAGGTGGGCCTTGAGAATTTTTCTGAAATTTACTTCAGGTGTGGACAATTGTCTCTTGTTTTCCAGCCCATCAATTTCCAATAAGGCCCTGTTCGAACTTTCTATGGCAATGGAGAGCTTTGAAATGCTTTTGCTCCAGTACTTGAGAGCATGTCTTAGAGTTTTGAACTTTCTGCAGAGCACTGTTGCCATATTTTGGGAGGACACAGGTTTTGACCAAGCATTTTGAACTATTTGCATGAAGCCTGGATGTTGCAACCAGAAAGATTCAAACCTGAATAATTTGGAGCGAGGAATGGAAGTTTCAATGTTGACGACGCAAGGGATGTGGTCAGATACTAGTCGTCCGAGGGGCTTAACCATTGTGTGGGGGTAAGTGCGTGTCCAATTATTGCTGGTGAAGAACCAATCAATTTGCTCAAGTAGCGGATCAATTTGCATGTTACTCCAGGTATACTCGCGGCCTTTAATGGGGAGTTCAATTAAGGCTTGTGATCGAATAAAGTCATTGAAAGTAATCATGTCACTATAACTCCCACCAGGCTTGTTTCTATTGTCAGGGCTTCTAATGAAGTTAAAGTCTCCGACCAAGAGCCAATCTTCATTAGATGGGATATTTAATGCCATGAGCCAATTAATGAAGTTAACCCGGTTGATCCGATGTTGGAGACAAATTCAAATTCAATGAATCTCAAATTTTCCAGGTAGAGGCGCGTGAGACCAACAAATGCATGAGGACACTCGTTGAAGAATGACACGAACCGTGCCGCGTAGTTCACCAAACCATTAGCAGTACACATCACGTGTTCCTTCTCCGTCAAAACACTGAATTCAGTCTTCTCAATCTTGCATGTCGCCATGGCACTACCAACAACACACCCAACGGACATTGGGGCATCGTCTCTCAAGTAGAACGTCGCGCTGAAGAGGCGGATGGAGCGTCCGCCTGGATCCCTGCATGCCAGTATGCTCCTTGCCGCTTTGACCGCAGCTGCATTGGTCCTCTGAACCAATGCATCTTTCGATATGCTGGCTTTAGGTGTTGTCTTTTTATTAGTCGTGCTGGTTTTGAATTTTGAGGGCAGGACGTCTTGAGCAGTTATTGAAAGCCGTGGGAGCATGGCAGAAAGTTGACTCAACCATCAGCTGGCGGACGCGTAGTAGCCCCATAAGAAAACATGGACTAAAAAATAATGATTTTTAAAAGAATCACATATTTGAAAAAAGTTCATGAATTAAAAAAACTAATTATTTTTAAAAAAATCACAAAAAATGAAAAGAAAAGCCAAAAAAGAAAAAAAGGGAAAAACTGAAAAAGAAAAGAAAAAAAGGAAGAAAACCGAAGAAAAAAACGAAACAGGAACCGAGAAAACCCCAACAGGAAAACATAAAAAAACATAAGTATATGGGACGTCCCGCTACGAAAACACCCTTAACTGGTGCTTACTGTGTTGAATAGGGATTTGCGCACTGGGCTTATGCATAGAGGGTTGAGGGGTCGCTATTAGTGGACTTCCCACGCCTTACACGGGGAATAGGATCCACATATGTAACACCCTTTTGCTTCAAATTGTCGACATGCTGCACATGCGGTCACCCGGATTATATTTAACAAGTGTTGAGCGATTGTTGCCTGGTTTTTTACTAGTTTTGAAGATTTATGCCGCAAAAAAAGAAACATCAATATTTATTTTCTTAAAAAAATAAACACTTCAAAAAATTTGAGAACATATATCGAAAACAAAGTAGATTTTTTAAAATGCAAACATGTATTGAAATGTATGTGAGCATTTTTTTTTTTTTATAAAAGCTCACATTTTACATAAAATTTGTGGACGTTTACTTTGGAAGTATGAAATTTTCTTTGAAATATTTCAAGAATTTTTAAAAGGCAAACATTTTTTGAAATTGTAAAAAAATTGTAACACCACCATTTTTCAAAATCCATTTTTTCAATAATTATTGTAATTATGTTTAACATGGACATTTTTTTATATTCAGAACATTCTATATTTTAACTTT
>NC_041391.1:711966879-711973810 GCF_002162155.2 Triticum dicoccoides
AAAGGAGGATGGAGAAGGAAACGGACCATGAGCACACCCGCAGAAGCAGGGGCTTCACCGAGAATTGGGAAAGTGAACATTGTCCAAAAAAAGTTGGTAATGAGTTCGTCGTGTTTTCTTGAAATTAAGATGAAAATAATTTCATCTAAAAATATAAAATAAAATAAAATAATGACACTGCAAATGACCTTGCACCTGTAGGAACTCAAAGAACAACATGAAAGATGTAATGATAATCCTGAATTTGCACCACCTTACAAGAATGCAAACATATGGGTGCCAAGCGCCATTGAGGGCCGCCAAATCTGGAGTTTGATGGTGTGTCTGGTGCGCTGTCCTGGCCAATTCTTTCAACAGTAATGGCTTCACCGTTGGTAAGCTACTTTGTAAGTGACAACGAGCATATCAGCGATGGAGCCATGTCAAGTTAGGGTGAAGAGGAGATCCGTTATTTTTTTTCCTGGTGTTTGCTGCGGTGGTGCTGGAGGCAAGTAACGAGCGTTGGAGTCAAGCTCAAGAGTGTCGTCGGTCTTGACTGTAATTTTCTTTCTCTTGACGGTCCTTTGTGCGAATGCTAGCTTTCAGATGTCTTTTTACTAGTTTTGTCAGGTCGATGTCTTAGTGTGGTAAATACTTTGATCATTTAATACTGTATTAATTAGACATGTACTACCTAAAAAAACTAAATGAAACGCTTTTTTTTTTTGGAAGTAGCAGAGAGTAGAGAAATACTAAGTACAAGTTTTTTTTTAGAAATAGTACAAGCTGGACCTCGAGGACTGAACAACAATGACTGCAATTGCACATTGGGCCTTTAGCCCATCGGTGCCATCATTGCCCCTCATCGCGCCGTCGGATGCCCAAATAAGCAGCTCCCCCTTTGCGAGCTGCAGTCCCTAATCGAAGCAGCAGCAGCGCTGCAACCGGCAATGGAAGCAATCAAGCGGCTCCACTCCGAGCCGCAGTCCGCGATCGAAGCGGCTCCCTTTTTTAGTGGCAGTCTGGAATCAAAGCAGTCCTTTCCGGATTACAATCAGAAACAGCCCCCCTTTCGAATTCAGTCTCCGAGTTTCCATTGGCGGCGGGGACCTAGCAGCTATATAAATATATCTGGCCTGGCGGCACCGTGGCACCCGCCAATATCCTAAGTCGCGGCAACTCGTGAGCCTTCAGCTTGCCAAATTTCGGAGGAGACAGGCAAACTCCAGTGGCATCCGGCGATGTCGAGCTCTCTTCGACGGCCAGCGGCTGCCAGACCGATCTCCAAACCATCCGCCAAGGGCCTCAACAGCCATAACCGATGGTCCTCTCTAGCCAATCTGGTGAGTTACTAATTATCCTATATATCTTTCTTTTTTTCTGTACTCTTGCAGATGAAAAAATAGGAGCATGGTAGAAAAAGAGTGGTCAAAATTGCTTTTCTGGTGTGGAAAATAGCCCAATTGCATATTTGCTGGTGAAAAAATAGGACCTTTTTTTTTCCTCCTGGAAACTCTATGTTACAAACCAACTCTGATTTCTCTTCCCTCCATGCCAGATACCGGAAGAAGAGGAAAGTTATTATCAAGATGACCGGCTCAGCAATTTGCCCGATGATGTGTTGCTTAATATCGTAGAGCGACTCGATATTGCAGATGCTGCAAGAACCAGCATCCTCTCCAGACGTTGGAAGCCAATCCCCGCTATGCTCCCTGAAATTTCTATAAAGGTTGGTTCCGTCGACCCGGAGCACGACAGGACCTGTCATGAGGTGGCTCGGGCCAATGCAACCATCCTTGGGGCGACTAGGAGCCTTCTGGAAAACAGGACGGCAAATCTACACGCCATTCGGTGCATGAGATTCTTCTTGGGAGATGCATCCACTAGAGTTGGCCAGACTGTCAGGAACACCATAGCGACCAAGAAGGTTGGTTTGGCTGAGTTTGATATCTTGACAGAGAAGGTGACTAAAAGATGCACCGATGACGATATGGTCACTTACGGGAGGCAGCTCATGGCATTTGTTGATGCTTGTCCAGACACATTCTGTGGTCTCACGCGACTCAAGCTGGAGAATGTGATGCTAGGTGGATCAGACTTCCCTAAAATCTTCAGTATATGCAAGCGACTGGTGTTCCTCCGCTTGGACAACTGCGACATGGGGTTGATGTCCTTGCTAGAATTGCAACACCCGCAGCTCCGCGAACTCGAGATGGAAAATATTCAATTTGAGAGGGTTGATCTCAACTGTCTACCAGAGCTCACAACGCTGACTTTTTCTTGGTGGGCCTCTCCGCGTGATCCTTTGTCTTTTGGTTATGTCCCACTGCTCCACACCGTGAGCATCGCTAATACCACTCTTTCATACCACAAGATGCTCAAGTTAAGTGAAGTCCTTGGCAATGCCACCATAAGCAACCTGCATTTGAACTTTGAAAGTGAAAAGGTTAGTAAAGACTAGAGTATTGTTGATGATGAACGTAATATTCTGTGGTCATGCCTTTATTTTGTGAGGTTCTAGTCTTTAATTTGGTTATTAATATCTTTTGCAGATTTGGGTTAAACCTGAAGGCCCGAAAGAATTGTCGCAGGTGTTCAACAAACTAAGGCTTGTGCATTTGGCTGACATTTCAAAAGACTGTGATCTGACCTGGACGATGTTCGTTCTGCAAGGCGCACCTTCCCTTGAGGAGCTACGTATCACGGTAAAGTCTTCAATTTGTACCTAATCTCCAGAAAAAAGAAGAACTCAGTCCTACTGCATGCTGAAGTTACAATTTGTATTGTCTCATCTAAAACTTGCAGCGCCGTATTAAAATGCTCGAGTAATTACGTAAATTTATTTCTTACATTGTTGGATGCAAATGTGTTGCAGGTGCGGGATAGGTGCCTACTGATGAGGGATAAGACCGAGAGGAAGTTGCAAAGGTACAGCGAGGAGAAGAAGGACGCGGGCACAGAGTGGGAAACGTCTGCATCAGATTTCAAGCATCACAATCTTTTGGTGCTCAGGATCATTGGGTTTCAATCAGAAGACAAGTTCGTGGGATATGTCACTGCTGTCATGGAAGCAGCAGTGAATCTGAAGGACATATACCTGCTTGAGAAACCAATGTGCGACACGTGTACCCGCATGAAGATCAAGGACAGATACCCACGGACAACAAAGCGGAGGAACTTGATCAGGAGTTATTTCAACATGGATATGCACCCGCTTTTAAGGATTCACTTCCCGGTTCGAACAAAATAAAGCCATGGATGTGTTGAATCACAAGAGATTTGTGTTACGGTTCTGATGAGCACTTGCTATTATTTGTGTTTGCCTATGTTATCGTGTGTTTACATTTTGGCAAGGCTGCACATTGCTAAGAAACTAAAGTAGTCTTGCTACGGTTTCCATCTCGCCCTATTAATTTATTTGCTCAAACTGCTTATTTGTTACTCCCTCCATTCGGAAATAAGTGGCGTGGTTTTGGTTCAAATCTAAACTAAAACCATGCCACTTATTTCTATACGGAAGGAGTATTATTTGGCAGTGGTTTATAAATCGAGCCACCATATTAGTCCATATCATTTGAATTTGAATTATTTAGACAAATAAATATAGAATCAACAGGTATGATAATGAGTTATTTATTTTACGTACACATATTCGTTTGATATGTTTTGTGTTTGTCACGGACATCCATGTGTTGGTTGTGTTTTTTTGTTGTTTAGTTTTATTCGCAACTACCTTAGCACGTGGCAGAAAAAATTGGATTGGTAGAATTCTAATTTGTGAGTAAGATTAAATAATGCCAAAAGTTATATCAATGGTATGAGTCCATACTTCTTACGGAGTTGGAAAATAATCCACAAATAGATTTGTATTAATATAGTTTTTTCTACAAAACTGATCCAGATCTATTATAAAAGTTCATCGGAAGTACAAAGCATCTCAAATATAATAAAACTTACATCAAGATTTCAAGATCACCGAACAATCACTACTGGCACCAGAACGAGCCGACGGCGCGTTGCTGTCGCCGCTCCCCTGCCGAAACCGACTTAACCTTGTCGATGACAGCCTGGAAGTCTTCGTGTGCGTGCCCCAAGGACCGGCGTCCTGGAGCTGCAGTTGTTGTTGAACCCTTGCATAGATGTGAAGCATCTGACATCAAATCCCGCCACATGGCAAGTTACTCTAACCTCATCACCTCAAGGAGACGGCGGGAATCTACGCATGAGCTCCGTCGAGTACGTTCAGACGGACCAACTCGAGGAGTATCAGAGCCAGGAAGGCAAATTTGAAGAAGTAGCGTCACCATCCGCCCAAGCGCCACACATGCGAGGACTAAAGAGCCCTAACCTAATAAACTACTAACTGAAGCGGAGGCACCGGTATTCCCCTTCCTGTCACCGACGGCAGCAAGTGTTAGACAGAGGGGAGGCGAATCCACGGGCTCGCCGGTGAAGCTTGTATCTAGATATCATCTACTAACTATAAAGGATTATACAAACCAATTACAAAGATCCATGATTGTGGTCCGGGCCTTCGGCTCCATTAGACTTTGTATGGCAACGGGAAAGAGAGAGAGTTTGCCCTAACTGGGTTGGTGATCTTTCGTATATGTTTTGCCATGACCTGAAAGTGGCATGGCAAATAAAGCTTCGTTTTTGCCATGGTCTTTTTCACTTCAACACACGCGGCAAATGAACTAGTCTTTTGTATGCAACATTTGGTGATCTTTCTTTATATTTTTTAGACCAATGAGAATTTAATGGTAATTGTTTTGTTATAAGTTGTGGGCAATTTTGTGTTTTTGATCATTGCCAATTTTCCAACCATTTCAAAAATTCTGCTTTTTTATCATGGCAAATATACTTTGTAACCATAAAAAAATCAAAAAAATGCCATGTGTTTTTTAGAGAAAAAATTTGTTTTGGCATGGAAAATTATGATGACAAAGTGTCAAACTATAATGAAAACGCCATCAGATTTGCCAATAAGTTGCCATGGCAAATTATTCTCTGTTAATAATATACCATGGCAAATTATGAAAAGGCAAAATTTTATTTCTTATTTTCCATGGCAATTATACCTTTATTGACATGGAAATTTTACCTAAAACGCCCTAGCATTTTTTTTCTTTTTTTTGCTATGAAATTTTTCACTTTTATATTTGCCATGGCAATTTTACCTTCACTGACATGGCAAATTTACATATAACGTCTTGGCAAATTCTTTTTTCTTCTTTTTCTTGCTATGTACTTTTTAGTTTTTCATTAAATGTCAAATTACCTATATTTGCCACGGCAATTTTTAACCTTTCCATACATGTCACTACAATCGGTAATGGCAATTTTAAGCAACCTTTTTTTTGCCACCATGCATGTACAAGAAATTGCCATGACCTTTTCCTTTTGGGTCATTGCAAAAATAATAATTCTTTTTACCCATGGCAATTTTCCTGCTTTTTAAAGTTGATGGCATTTTTTCATACCACGGCAAAAACTAGGCTTTATTTATCACAGCAAAAAAAATCTGGGCCTTTTAATTTGTTTCATTAGAACGGGCTTATTGTTTCTTTTTCTGTTTTTGCAGGGAAAACACCTGCATGGGCGAGGAGGATGCATTTGAGCTGTTGGGTTCCCCTACTGAACGGAATCATTCGTGGGGATCGATCCCTCCTAGTGAAGTTTCGGTCTGGAAATCCCCAGGCCGAACGTACGCGCATTATCGGCATCCAAAAACTATACTTAGATGTGTAAAAAACAAGAAACTGTATAGATTATAAATTGGTATCCAATTTTTCTTAAAACAAACTACTTATACATGTGCATGTATAAGCATAAAAAATTAAAAAAAAAATAAGTCGAATAGAAATCAGTAAATAAACACAAAAATTTCATAGAACTATTATTTAAACGTCACACTCAAGTTGGAATGTGTTGTTTTCTATACTACTGTAAGAAAAAGAGTCAATTACACTGCTGGTGTCACAAGTTGGCATGAATGTTCACTTTGGTAGTACAAGTTGTGGGCTACATCAAAGTGGTGAAAAACTTACCTCGATTGTGCACGTACGGTGCTTTTCTTAGTTTTATACGAACCAGGTGTTGACCAAGTAAGCCAGCGCGGCATTAGTTTTTACGGAAATCCCCTTCAGTTAACAAGTGTCGAAATCTTCAGTTACCAAGTGTTGAAAACATTCAGATAACAAGTGTCGAAATCTTTAGTTATCAAGTGTCGAAATATTCAGTAAAATTTCAGAAAAATTGTAATTGAATCTTTTTTTACGGGGAATGCCATAGCAGATAGAACTGTCAAACGTGCATACATGTGTTGTAACCACGTCACTCAAAAATGCCTCAGCGTGGTTGGCTCCAGTAATGTCCTTCCTGTAAGAGCAGAGATGACAAGTGTTAAACGAGCAACTAATCATTCAGAAAGGCAAGCACTTTCTTCTCTCTCTCTATATATATTGCAATGCCTAGCAATAATATCCACAAAGTGGTAACAACGGATAGTAGCATGCTTTTGTTCTTCTGCCTTACACGTTGATGAAGAAACCAACATCTGAAAGACATTTAACATTGGCATCCACTGGCAGGAGCTGATGAAATATGTCACAGTGCAGTATCGAAGTTAGCCCACCAGCAGAACATCCTGAAATCAAAGCCTGCCACGTCCTTGGAAAACGAGGAAATTAGAGCACGCTACAGTTTCGTTACTAGCCACATGCTAACCATATCGTGCTGATAAGAATGCATACATTTTCATTTCATTTGCATTTAACCTGTTCAAATCTTCAATTAACAATGCACATTCATTTGCAGTCAACATGTTCAATTCTTCGGTTAACAACTGTCTTAAGTTAACAAGTGTCAAACAATTCAGTTAAAAAGTGTCAGAAATTCAGTTAACAAGTGCCAAAAATTCAGTTAAGTCAAGTGCCAAATCTACAGATGA
>NC_041391.1:711974196-712031189 GCF_002162155.2 Triticum dicoccoides
CATCACGCCATCTAAAAAGCATCTGATGACGAAATCATCACAAAAGTCGATGTTTCTCGCCGTAGAACCATCTGATGAAAACCTACCAGAACCAGGGGTTGTGGAGGGGAAAAGTAGAGGTCGTCCCACCGTATACAGGGGCTGCCTCGCCGGAAGCTCGCCGGTGGGGATCCATCATCACCGCTGCCAATCAACGCCGTCATCTAGATCACCGCCGCCTCCGCCTTCACACGATCGAGAGAAGATACAAGACGAGAGTGTTTTGATTAGAGAACAAGAGAATAGACACAAAGATGTAAATGAACAGTTGTTCTCTTTATTGATGATGTGATCACATATACATACAGTTTGAGGGGATGCCATTAGAGAGGTGTCTGTACAGAGAGATGCCTGTCCGGCGAACCGACGCGACAGTTGCCAAAGCAACTGCCTACGGTTAAATAAACCAGGGATTAATCTCTTAATCCTAACACTCCCCCTAATCACTACTTTATTTAGTAGACATCATCTTGAAAAGCTCCTCGAAAAACCCCGTGGGAAAAATATCGTGGAGGTGCCGTACGTTCGGTACTTGGATCGGTTGGATCGCGAAGACGTTCGACTACATCAACCGCGTTATCGAAATGCTTCCGCTTTCGGTCTACGAGGGTCCATGGTCACACTCTCCCCTCTCGTTGCTATGCATGTCCTAGATAGATCTGGCACGATCGTAGGAAATTTTTTGAAATTACCGAGTTCCCCAACGGTGGTATTAGAGCCATGTCTATGCGAGATGTTATATGCACGAGTAGAACACAAAGAGTTGTGGGCGATAATAGACTGCTTACCAGCATGTCATACTTTGATTCAGCGGTATTGTTGGATGAAGCGACCCGGACCGACATTACATGACCGCGTTCGTGAGACTGGTTTTACCGACGTGCTTATGCACATAGGTGGCTGGCGGGTGTCCGTTTCTCCAATTTTAGTTGAATCGAGTGTGGCTACGCTCGGTCCTTGTTGAAGGTTAAAACAACACACTTGACGAAAAATCGTTGTGGTTTTGATGCGTAGGTAAGAACGGTTCGTGCTAGAAGCCCGTAGAAGCCACGTAAAACTTGCAACAACAAAGTAGAGGACGTCTAACTTGTTTTTGCAGGGCTTGCTGTGATGTGATATGGTCAAGGCATGATGTGATGTAAATTTTTGTATGAGATGATCATGTTTTGTAACATAGTTATCGGCAACTGGCAGGAGCGATATGGTTGTCGCTTTATTGTATGCAATGCAATCGCCATGTAATTGTTTTACTTTATCACTAAGTGGTAGCGATAGTCGTAGTAACAATAGTTGGCGAGATGACAACGATGCTACGATGGAGATCAAGGTGTCGCGTGATAACCCACAAGTATAGGGAATCAATTGTAGCCTCTTCCGATAAGTAAGAGTGTCGAACCCAACGAGGAGCTAAAGGTAGAACAAATATTCCCTCAAGTTCTATCGACCACCGATACAACTCTACGCACGCTTAGCGTTTGCTTTACCTAGAACAAGTATGAAACTAGAAGGACTTTGTAGGTGTTGTTGGATAAGTTTGCAAGATAATAAAGAGCACGTAAATAAAAAGTAGGGGCTGTTTAGATAAAGAAGCAATAAAGTAAATATAGCGAGTATGGAAAAGTGGTGGTAGGAGTTGTGAAATTGTCCCTAAGCAATTGACTAGTTTACTAGACCGATAGCAAGTTTTATGTGGGAGAGGCATAAGCTAACATACTTTCTCTTCTTGGATCATATGCACTTATGATTGGAACTCTAGCAAGCATCCACAACTACTAAAGATCATTAAGGTAAAACCCAACTGTAAAGGCATATTTATCCCCAAGGTGTTTTGGTGATTGATGACAATTCTTTTACGGACTAATCGTGTGCGTTGAGCTTATAAGAGATTCATCCTTTGGCACGAGACGATTACCTCCCCCCAGTGTATTATTCAAGACGGTGTAGCTCCTTCATTTCTCTGTTGATGGACTAGTTTTGTAGGAGTCACCATACTATCAAGAGGGGATCCGCTTTGGTAAGGCCAGGGTGGAATCAACACGTACACATCCTTATCACACCTGATGTACCTTTCCGCTTCATTGGAGCTTCCTTTCCCCTCCTTGCCTGCCTTGACCTGTCCCAGCGGTAGTACCGCCGAAGCACGTCAAGCGGTAGTACCGCTCACCGAGCGATAGTACCGCTTGCTGTCTTCGGCCATAGTACCGCAGTGGTTCCGGGCTACTACCGCCTCGACTCGAGACCTCGGCTTTTCGTGTTGGGTTTTAGGGTACTGGTAGCGGCAGTAGTGGCGGTAGTACCGTTCCAAGAGGTAGTACTGCTCGTACTTCCGCGGTAGTACCACTCTGGGCCCAGGACCCTGCAACCCTCGTGAGCGCGGCAGTACCGCTGGGAGGGAACGGTAGTACCGCTTGTTCAGCGGTAGTACCTCCCTGCCCAAGCGGTAGTACTGCTCTGTGCGTGGCTGCTTGGGGGGGTAACGGTTGGATTGTTTCCCCCACTATATCAAGGTGTCTTCTTCCCCAAAGTTGACCTACCTCTTCCCCCAAAAGCTCCATTGTTGCTCCAAGCTCCATTTTCGCCCGATCTCTCTCCCTAGCCAATCAAACTTGTTGATTTGCTCGGGATTGGTTGAGAGGGCCCCGATCTACACTTCCACCAAGAGAAATTTGATTCCCCCCACTAATCCCTAGCGGATCTTGTTACTCTTGGGTGTTTGAGCACCCTAGACGGTTGAGGTCACCTCGGAGCCATAGTCCATTGTGGTGAAGCTTAGTGGTGTCGTTGGGAGCCTCCAATTAAGTTGTGGAGATTGCCCCAACCTTGTTTGTAAAGGTTCGATCGCCACCTTCAAGGGCACCAATAGTGGATTCACGGCATCTCGCATTGTGTGAGGGCGTGAGGAGAATACGATGGCCCTAGTGGCTTCTTGGGGAGCATTGTGCCTTCACACCACTCTAACGGAGACATACTTCCCCTTAAAAGGAAGGAACTTTGGTAACACATCCTCGTCTCCACCGGCTCCACTCTTGGTTATTTCGTGCCTTTACTTTTGCAAGCTTTCTTGTGTTGTATCCCTTGCTTGCTTGTGCGCTAGTTGTTATTGCATCATATAGGTTGCTCACATAGTTGCATATCTAGACAACCTATTTTGTTGCAAAGTTTAAATTGGTAAAGAAAAGCTTAAAAATTGTTAGTTGCCTATTCACCCCCCCTCTAGTCAACTATATCGATCCTTTCAATTGGTATCAGAGCCTCGTCTCTTTATTAAGGACTTTACCGTCCGAAGAGTATGGTTGACACCACAGACGGTGTGGAGGAGCACTCCGGTGTGAATCCTAACTCGTCTACGGCCAATGGCGGAACCTCGGTCTCTCGTGAGGAATTCAATGTGGCTCTAGACACATTGAAAAACTCCATGGCGACCAAGGTTGAAAGCATGTTTACTAAATTTCTATAAGGACTTAAATTGTCTACCTCACCGATGAAAGTGGGTGATCCCACTAACAAGGTGACAGATGCTACCTCGGAAAAGGGGGAAGCTAACAGTGAAAAGGGTCCTTCTACTAGTGATAGAAATGGCACCGGCATCTTTGCCCATGTGGAACCTCCAACTTATGGTGGACCGATTCCCTCTACTCATTTAAATCATGCCGGTCCTCCTCCTAAGATTGTGAAAAATGAGGATTTTGATTCTTGGGTGTACCGCTTCAAGCGTCATTTAAAGCATGTGAATACTAATCTTTGGAGAATCATTGAAGAAGGTTTCTATCCACATGACCCAAGCAACTTCACCCCTTGAGAAGCCATGGATAATCAATTCAATGAGAATGCTCTGTTCATCATCCAAGAGGCAATTCTCCCCGAAGATCTCCCTCATCTTCGACCCTTCGCCACGGCCAAAGACGCGTGGCATTGCGTTGTGTCTCTCTATCGAGGAAGTGCGAGCAGTCAATGCTCCAACTATGAAGTGGTGCAAGATGAAGCCGATGAGTTTGCTATGAAGGAAGATGAAGAACCTCGTGAGCTCTTTCGGAGAGTAACCAAACTTGCGGTCTCGCTCCGAGATCATGGGAGCAAGGACACGGATGACAATTGGATCAAACACAAGTTCCTCAAGGCCATGATGCCCTACAACAAGGCCATGTCCTCTGTCATTCGTCAAAGACCGGACTTCCACTCCATGACCTCAAGTGAAGTGTTGGATGAGTTCGTTGCAATGAGCATCTTGGACAAGACCGCCGATAACGCGGTGCTCCGGTCTCAAAGGGCAAAGAAGCCCAACCTTGCCTTGAAGGCCAAGGTTATTGTGGAAGAAGAGGATGAAGAGGAAGATGAGGAGAGCAACCCCGAAGATACAAAATATGATTATCACGAGCACATGGCTCTCGCTTCAAGGCAATTTTGGAGCAAGAAGAACTCAAGACCCAATTTCAACAAGAACAACTCAAGTGGCTTAAAGAGCAAGCAACGAGTTAGAACTTGTTTCAACTGTGGCAATGTGAGCCATTTCGTTGCGGATTGTCCTTACGAGAAGCGGGAAGACAATGGTGGCAAGATCATCTGGAGAGACAAAGTCAAGTCTTTCCCCAACAAGAACAACTTCACCAAGAAGACTCCTACTCGAGGGTTGGTGGTTCAAGAGGAATACCGTGAGGATGACGATGATGATGAAGATAGTGAAGCAATGGCCATGGCATCCGTTGCCATTGCCACAACTCCCCGGATGTCTCTCTTCGATTCACCCAACGAGAACATCACCGCCAAGGGCCTCATGGCTAAAGCCACCAACAAGGTAACCCCCAACATCAAAACCACCATTATTCCTAATCCTTCTTTGACGGTTGGCATTGATGATGGTAAGGGGTCTAATGAGGAAGTAAATGAATTTGAGTCCTTTATGAGTAAGCTCAAGGGCAAATCCAAGAAGCACTTTGTTGCTCTCTTGGAACAACTTGGTGAAGCCAATGACATGATCGAGGCTCACGAAGAAACCATCTCTAAGATGGAAGGTCATAGTCGTGACTATGCTGATGAGATATCGGATCTCTCTAATGCTCTTGAGGAAGAGCGTGGGCATTGTTTGGCTCTTGTGGAGTCACAAAACAATGACCATGCCAAGTTAAAGAAAGATCTCGATCATGCTCTTGTTGTGTCTCGTGTGCTAACTTCCGAGAAGGCTAAAATTGGAGTTGATCATGCTAGACTCAAGGAGGAGTTTGATGTGCTTGACAAGGCCCACAAGGTCTTGAAGGGTGCTCATGCTAACCTCAAGGAGTCTCATGCTCAACTCAAAGTTAAGCTAACCAAGGAGAAGGCCACCTTTCCTCACATGATCTTAATTGATAACGCAAATGCTACTAACCCGTGTTGTGAGCATATGCATCTTGTGGAGGAGAATGCCAAGTTGAAGGAACAACTCGAGAGAGGCCTTGTGTCATGCATACAAGGTGAGAATAACCTAAATGACCTTTTGAGCAATCAAAAGGAAGTTGTGGCCAAGGAGGGAGTTGGGTTCTCACCCAAGTCCAAGAACAAGTAGAAGAACGAGAAGAAGAATGACAAGACCAAACGACCTCCCCCGCTTAAGCAAACTTTTGTGAAGGAGGGAGAGGGTGCTCCTAAGGAGAAGAAGAACAATGCGAAGAGTGGTGATGCCAAAAAGGGCAAAGTCATCTCTCCCAACAAAGCCGGCGACTTTAACCCTTCTTATGTGTTGTGCCGTGCTAGTGATGGGCATGTTTATGCTAAATTTGTTGGTTCTTCTTATGAGTACATTGAATGGTCTATTTGGGTTCCTAAGACCCTTGTTACTAACATCAAAGGACCCATTACTAAATGGGTACCTAAAACCAAGCATTGATCTCTTGTAGGTGTTTGCTTCCGGTGGGGGATCATGGTTGCTCGATAGTGGAGCAACAAATCATATGATCGGGAGCAAGGACTTGATGGTGGACATACAAAAGATCCCATCTATGCCCACCAATGTCGAGTGGGGTGATGCCTCACATTCTAAGGTATTGGGTCTTGGCAAGGTTGTCATTTCTCATGATCTAACGATCGAGAAAGTCATGCTTGTTGAGTCCCTTGCGTACAATTTACTTTCTGTTTGTCAACTTGCACTCATGGGCTTTGCCACCTTCTTTGATGCTGATATCGTGGCCCTCTTGTGGAGCAAGACTCTTAAAGTAGCCTTTGTTGGGCATGTCGAGAATGTTCTCTATGTGATTAACTTTTCGGAGCGACCCACTAAGACCGCGACATGCCTAATGGCTAAAGTTGATGTGGGATGGCTTTGGCATCGCCGTTTAGCCCACGTCAATATGAGATCTTTTCAAAGTCTTCTCAAGGGGGACCATGTCCATGGACTAACAAATGTTAGTTTTGCCAAAGATCGTGCTTGCGGTGCTTGTATCGAAGGAAAGCCTCATGAGACGGCTCACCCTCCCATGACTATCATCTACTCAAAGAGACCCTTGGAGATCCTTCACATGGACCTCTTTGGGCCTCTGTCGGTGTCAAAACCGGCGGATCTCAGGTAGGGGGTCCCGAACTGTGCGTCTAGGCGGATGGTAACAGGAGACAAGGGACACGATATTTTTACCCAGGTTCGGGCCCTCTCGATGGAGGTAATACCCTACTCCTGCTTGATTAATATTGATGATATGGGTAGTACAAGAGTAGATCTACCACGAGATCAGAGAGGCTAAACCCTAGAAGCTAGCCTATGGTATGATTGTTGTTCGTCCTACGGACTAAAACCCTTCGGTTTATATAGACACCGAATAGGGTTAGGGTTACACAGAGTCGGTTACAATGGTAGGAGATCTACATATCCGTATCGCCAAGCTTGCCCTCCACGCCAAGGAAAGTCCCATCCGGACACGGGACGATGTCTTCAATCTTCTATCTTCATAGTCCAGGAGTCCGGCCAACGGTGATAGTTTGGCTATCCGGACACCCCCTAATCTAGGACTCCCTCAGTAGCCCCTGAACCAGGCTTCAATGACGACGAGTCCGGCGCGCATATTGTCTTCGGCATTGCAAGGCGGTTCCTCCTCCGAATACTTCATAGAAGATTTTGAACACAAGGACAGTGTCCGGCTCTGCAAAATAATTTCCACATAACACCGTAGAGAGAATAATATTTACACAAAATCAATCTGCTGACGTATTCCGCAGCGTGCCATCACGCCACAGCCAAGTCTTCGTTCGAATCGTTGTTACTGTACCACCTCAGCGCGTTTAGCGAGGCGGTTTCCTTGGCACGTCTTGTCAAAGCAGAGATCGTGTCCCCCTTATTCCGGGATTCTCATCAATACGGATGTGGGTAACCCAGTCGTGCCCGTTGGCACGCCTCCTCTATCAAAGGCGAGTCCCGAACGGTCACGGGGAGGGATCTTGGTATTCAACCTCTTTATAACGAGACCAAGGCCCGCTCCTTTCTATCAATCTCAATCGAATCCGCCCCTCGCTTCGAGTTCCAACACCCAAAGCTCCAGATTCAGGCGCTTTGGACCTCCGAGGATGTCCGGCTCTGTCCTGCAAGGCCGGTGGATGCCTTCCTCCGTTACGGAAGAAGACGTGCTAAGGCTGAGAGACGCCCTGTATCTAACCGGCGAAATTTCGCACAGGCTGCCTGCCCAAGGGCAGGTTATTCCTACTCCCAAGCCTGGTGAGAGCGTGGTGTTCGTGTCTCACTTCCTTCGGGGTTTAGGCTTCCCGACGGACCCCTTCGTGGGGGGGCTCATGTTTTATTATGGGCTGGAATTTCATGACTTGGATCCAGAGTCCATCCTCCACATCTCATCGTTCATTGTCGTATGTGAAGCCTTCCTCCGCATTACCGCTCACTTTGGGTTGTGGCTTAAAACCTTCAAAGTGGAACCAAAGATGATCAAGGGGCAGCAGGCAGAGTGCGGAGGGGCTGTTATAAGCAAGAATGTGGACGCTCCATGGCCCGAGGGCTCTTTTCAAGTGGAGCTCAGTCTGTGGCAACAAGAGTGGTTTTATATCACGGCTCCCAGGGGCACCAAATGGGTGGCGCCACCTACCTTTCGCTCGGGTCCTCCACCGCGGCTGGCGTCATGGGTCAATAAAGGGCTCGACTGGGGACCGTCCAAGGACGTACCTCTGTTGCAGGGCCGTATTCGAGACCTAGAGAGAGAGAGACCAATCTGGTCGTAGTAGCGCAAGTCATGCTGATTCGTCGCACCTTGCCCTGCAAACGTCGCCCCCTCCGCCTATGGGAGTTTAATCCGGAGGGACCACGAGCTCTCCAACATTTTATGGGCGCAACGCCCATGGAGATGTACCAACTGTTCTTCGGATCACAAGCAATGTGTCCGGACTTAACCGAGGACGCAGGTCTGAGCTGCAATCGCCCGGATACTCAAGTAAGTAGTCCTGCACCCGTACATGCTATTCGCGTATTTATCATAAACTTGCCCTTAAAAGAGCTATCCTTTAAACAGGAGTGGATAGCAAAAGCAAAACTGATCAGGTGTCCGGCCCCCCTCCCTGAGACCGCGCCGGATCCTGTATTAACCAAGATGCTAGAGGTGGTGCCTTTTGAAGAAGGCGAAGGGGGGAACAAGGGAGCTACTGCCTCCGCGAAGGAGTTTATGAAGAAAGGAGGGATTGAGAATCCCTCCCTCCAAGGGGAGAAGAGGACCTCTTCTGAAGATCCGGAGACCAAGGCCTCGAAGCGGGGGAAGAAATCTTTGCCAGAGGGTCCTGCGCCGGGAGGTGCCGGCCGCACTATTTCCCCAAGGAGATCAGCCCTCCAGCGAGCCGTAAGTAAAGAAGGGCGTTTTCTTAAAATGAGAGACATCCCTGTTTTATTTCCGAAGATAACCGAAATTTTTCCTTGTAGTTCGGATCTCAGCCCTTCTCAGCAGAGCTCATCTTCAGAGGATCTTGATCCGGAGATGATGGAGAGCGAAATGCCTCCGCCTACCGTACCGTCATGCGAGGCGGACGACCCTGAGGTGTCGTCGTGGAGGGTTTCTCCGAATCCGGCGGGGCCCGAAGGCAGTCGTATGTCCCCTCAAAGTCCTCCGCGTCCGGCCTTCGAAAAAGGCCATCGGACGAGTCCGGCACCGACTGGTGTACGGTCGGAGGAGCTGAAAGATCTGCTCGGGCAAGTGTCTATCTCGGAAGATCACCGTGCGCTAATGGGCACGGTGATTGAAAGGATTTCATCCGCTGAAAGCGGATTGCATGAAGCCGTCGTAAGTTTACTGACGGGTTTTGAGGTACGCAAAATGATGTACCTTCTGACAGTTTTGCATATAGAATGCGCCTGTATAGATAGTAGCCCCTGAGACTCGGTGCATTGTCAAAAATGATAGCGCGCCAAGGATCATAATCCCAGGTATAATATACGCTCTTCCTATGTAGGTGGCGAAGCGTCTGGCGGCAAGCCGAACTGATGAATTTGCCGAACTAAAGCGGCAACTTGACGTGGCGGATGCTGACATCACGCTTGTCAATAAGCGGCTTGACGAGTCACATGGTATGCAACTTCTCCGCGGACACCCGGTAAGGTAGCTTAATGTCTGTGCCTTACAACACGTATGCTTGACGCAGATGGTGCCGCTGCCATGGAGAGCCTTCGGGCGGAACTCGCCCGAGCCAAGGAGCAAGCCCGAAAAAGTGATGCGGCTGCCTTAAAAGCGGCCGAAGAGCTAAGAGCTGAACAGGCTGCTCACTGCCAGAGCAAGAAAGAAATGGCCGAGATGGCCGTAAAGTTGAAGAATGCTACCGACCGTTGCGAGCTTCTTGAAAAGGAAGGTCGAGCGGAACAAGAGGACCTGGAAAAGGCCACTACTGAGGCCAAGGATGCTCGCTCTGCGATGAGAGCTATGAAAGAGGAGCTGCGTCAGGCCGAAGATATTGCGGCTGGAAAGCCTTTTCTGCTGCGGAGGAAATTCACGGATCCTAAGTATGCTTAGTTGGGCCAGCTGTGGGGTGCGGAGGATGCTTATCTGGACTTGGCTGCAAGTGCCGCAGACGCCCGAACACTTCCGAGGCCAAAAGGATCACGGAATGGAAGAGCTTTTTTGGTCGCAGTTCCATAGTCCAGAGCGTCCGCTTCCATTGGCCGATCGTTTGGCCGAATGGGCTGAGCTTAATAGGTTGTCCGGACTTGCCATGAAGGATGTCGTGACTCATTTGTGGCCGAACAGGCCCGAGCCAAAGAGTTATTTTGGCTTGGTGCAGCAGTTCCTTGGTGTGGTGCCACATATTGGTGCAATGAAGCGGTCAGCATGCATAGAGGGTGCGCGGATGGCTCTTGCCCGTGTCAAGACATACTGGGCGGAGATGAAGTCCACCGACGTTGCATCCCAGGATTCGGACAGAAGTCGAGTACCTGTCGAGCACTATTTTGAGGAAGTCCTGCAGGGCGCTCGTTTAATAGAGACGCAGTGCTCGAAGGATATTATGTTCTAATGACATGTATGATTTGTGAAACAATGTTTCAATATAATATAATAGCTTTTTATACTTGTGCGTTCAAGTATTAAAATACCTCCTGTGCTGCCGTTAATGTATATGTGTATATAACCTGAAAGATGGCAGTCCTTGGCTTCAGCCCCCATGCACATAGTGCGGGGGTGTTTGCAAAAAAGGCGCATTTTCACACTTAATCCAACGTCTTGGTCTTGTAAAGGAGGTGATAGTGTAGCAAACTAGGCAACCGGACTATAATGCTTTATCACTTTCACTTAGCCATAGGAGTTCGATGGTGGGGCTACTATATAGCCCCTAGGGGCACCGCGCTCTCTCGAGTTCGGGGCGCGTATGTGCCTGACCGGGAAATGGTCCTTCTTTAATGCGGATGAATTCTAAACATTCCTGTGGGTCATCGAGTGGTTGACCAGTCTCACGCTACATCATGACAGTCAGTTTTCGGCTTTCTCTACTGAGGTGCTCACCAGGCCGAACCGGGGCACAATCGCAGTAGTTCTCCTGGTGCCGCGTTAGCCGATAAAACGGAACGTAAGGCAGCAAAACACAGGAGTCGGGCAAACCCAACATTTCACCAAAGACATGATTCGGAGCTGATGCACATAAGGCCTAACTCGAGACGGTGAACACTCCCTAAGGTATTCGGTCTTTATGAAAACGGGCAGAACAATGCCCTAAGCCCCTGGTGTCCAGGTACGCGCAAAAAATTCTGACGCGGCCGATGCCAAAACGCCAGCCTCCTCCTCGGTTATAGCAAGAAACCGGGGGATGTGTATCAACAAGAGACAGTAAAAAAGGTTTACGCAGGGTCTTAATCTGAAGAGAATCCTTGCAACGGGTCCCTACTGCACGTCTGCGCCTGTGTCTCCGTTGTGCCGTATCCTGGACGGGTGTAGCACGATGTTCATCTGTAAAAGAGAAGAACTTAGTCGAAGAAAGATCGTGCGAGAAATGTACTTGATATTAAATAAACGGAGTACGATTCGAAAAGCGAATAAAATTGAGCCTTATTGTCTCTTGTTGTACATGCATGCAGCCCCTTGTACGGGGGTGTGCGGCTAGTAGGCCTTTATATGTTTACGCCGGACTCGTCTAGCCGTGTCCGGGGTCCGAATGACCTGTTCAGGTGCTTGATTTAGCGGAGCCGGATTAGTGTGTGACTGTCCAGGCAGTCTCACGTTCTTCCGTGCTCAAGCAACACTTGATACTTCCCTTTAATGAGATGATGCCGTGTGGCCCGGGCATTTTAAGTGTAAGAGATGCATAATGCGGTATTGCGTTAAAGCGGGCGAAAGCTTCACGTCCCAATAGTGCTTGATAGCTACTTTTGAATGGGGCGATATGGAAGGTTAACTTTTCGCGGCGGAAGTTGTCGGATGAGCCGAACACAACTTCTAGCAGTAGGGAGCCCGTACAATGGGCATGTAGGCCTGGCATTACCCCCTTGAAGGAGGTGTTGCTGTGGCGAATTTTGGTTGGGTCTATCCCCATTTTGTGGATTGTGTCCTGATATAGCAGGTTTAGATCACTACCGCCGTCCATTAGGACTTCTGTGAATTGGAGTCCGTCGATTATAGGATCTAATATCAGGGCAGTCCATCCTGCGTTCCAGATACTTCCGGAGTAATCCTGATGATCAAAGACGATTGGTTTTGACAACCAATGTCGGGACTCCGCTGGGATAGGACGTGCAGCGTTTACTGTTTTGACTTTTTGTGGGAAATTCTTTTGTTTTCCGGTGCTCTGCTTGTGGGGTTCGTCATCGTCCTCGCTTGGTGCGTCGAGCCCCTTGTGTTCGGCATTGAGTTTGCCGGACTGCTTGAAGACCCAACAATCTCTGTGGGTATGGTTTGCAGGCTTCCCGGGGGTACTGTGGATTTGGCATATTTTGTCCAAGATTTCGTTTAAGTTGGATAGCTCGTGGCTGTTATCCTTGAGGGGCAGTTTTTATGATTCTGCCGAGAGCTTTTGAATCCGGCGTTGACTGCCGTGCTCTTCGGGCTGCTTCCCCTTGTCCGGCGCTGGTCCTTGCTGCGTCGTGGTTTCCCGTTTCCATCTCTGACTTCGGATGTAATTGCGTCACTGGTACTACATCTTGCCAGCCAACTATCCTCTCCCGCGCAAAAGCGGGTCATGAGGCTTGTTAGTGCGGCCATTGTTCTTGGCTTTTCCTGGCCAAGGTGCCTGGCGAGCCATTCGTCTCGGACGTTGTGTTTGAAAGCTGCTAAGGCTTCGGCGCCCGGACAGTCGACTATTTGGTTCTTTTTGGTGAGGAACCTGTTCCAGAATTTGCGGGCTGACTCTCCGGGTTGTTGAGTTATGTGACTTAAATCGTCTGCATCCGGAGGGCGGACATAAGTCCCTTGAAAATTCGCCCGAAAAGCATCCTCAAGCTCTTCCCAACTTCCAATGGTATTTTCAGGGAGGCTTTTAAGCCAGTGCCGTGCTAGCCCTTTGAGCTTGAGGGGTAAGTATTTTATGGCGTGGAGATCATCTCCTCTAGCCATGTGTATGTGGAGGATGTAATCCTCAATCCAGACTCCCGGGTCTGTTGTTCCGTCGTATGCCTCTATGTTTACGGGTTTAAATCCCGCTGGAAATTCGTGATCCAACACCTCATCGGTGAAACATAGGGGGTGTGCGGCACCCCTATATTTGGATGTGCCGTAATGTCTGGATATTTGGCGTGTTGCATTGCTTAGAAGAGCTTGCTTTCTTGGCCTGTAGATGGACCTAACTGGGCCATCCTTTTGATGCGAATCCTTATGCGGGTCGCGTGCCGGATTGTGTGCGGCGCCGCTTGCCGCTCTATGCTTGTCATGTGGTCGTCTATCCGACCGGGCGTCCTCTTTGTTCTTTGATTGCGGGGGCTCTAAGGCCTCCTCATCGAATTCGGGCAGTAGTTTGCGCTTCGGGTAGCTCTTTGTTTGGCGACTGTCGCCGTATTTGTCTGCGGTTTTGAGTACTTTGCTCCATCTGATTCTGAGTGCATCTTCCGCTGTTTTGAGCTTCCGCTTCTTCTTTTTCAGGCTACGCGCAGTGGCAACGAGCCTTTTGTGGAGGTTTTTCTGCTCCAACAACTTGTCCGGTGTGAGATCGTCCGGACTGTTATCTTCGCCGGGGACGGGTTTTTTATCCAAGTTGTCCTATTCGGACGGTTGTTCAGTGGCGTGTTCGTCGTCCACCGGTTCGACCTACTTGATGGCTGGGTCTGTGTGCCTGCCGTTTTTGTCGAGGCGGGACTTGGTGCGGCGTTTATGTTGCCGTCTAGACTGCTTTTCGAGTGATTTATCCTTCATAGCGTCCCGTTGTTCCTCGTCGTCACTTCCTTTAGGAGTATCCACCATGTATACATCGTGAGATGAGGTGGCTGTCCAATATCCTATAGGTGCTGGTTCGTGGTTATCTCCTACATCGTCGTCCATACCGTCGATGTCTTCGGAGTCGAAATTGAGCACGTCGTTTAAACTTTCGACAGTGGCTACAAAGTGGGTGGTGGGTGGGCGTCGAATTTCTTCGTCTTCCGCATCCCAACCTTCCTGACCATAGTCCGGCCAGGGCTCTCCTGACAAAGAGAGAGACTTTAGTGAATTCAGGATGTTGCCAAGGGGCGAGTGCTGAAAGATGTCCGCGGCGGTGAACTCCCTAACCGGCGCCCAATCGGATTCGACTGGCAGGGGCGCGGGAGGTTTGGAGTCCGGAGAGGAATCCGGCACCTTGGAGTCACGGGCTTTGTAAAGGACAGGGATGGTGTTCGGCTCAATCGCCATAGAGATCGTAGCCCCCGAGGCGGTGTCCAGCCACTCGTCCTCGATCAGCGAAGTCGGTTCCGAGCTAAGGGTCGGAGCGGACGCTGGTGTGGCCTCCAGGACACTGTTCGGCGGCAGAGCTAGATCATACCCATCGAGATAGTGCAGCGCGCTTGGCTGTGGCTCGAACCCGTCGAAGATCAAGTCTCCGCGGATGTCAGCCGTGTAGTTCAAACTCCCAAATCTGACCTTATGGCCAGGGGCGTAGCTTTCGATCTGCTCCAGATGGCCAAGCGAATTGGCCCGCAGTGCAAAGCCGCCGAATACGAAGATCTGCCCGGGGAGAGAATTCTCACCCTGGACCGCGTCATTGTTGATGATCGAAGGAGCCATCGGCCTAAAGGTGACGTCACAGAGGAACTCTCAATGAAAGTACAAATGTCGGTGTCAAAACCGGCGGATCTCGGGTAGGGGGTCCCGAACTGTGCGTCTAGGCAGATGGTAACAGGAGACAAGGGACACTATGTTTTTACCCAGGTTCGGGCCCTCTCGATGGAGGTAATACCCTACTCCTGCTTGATTAATATTGATGATATGGGTAGTACAAGAGTAGATCTACCACGAGATCAGAGAGGCTAAACCCTAGAAGCTAGCCTATGGTATGATTGTTGTTCGTCCTACGGACTAAAACCCTTCGGTTTATATAGACACCGAATATGGTTAGGGTTACACAGAGTCGGTTACAATGGTAGGAGATCTACATATCCGTATTGCCAAGCTTGCCCTCCACGCCAAGGAAAGTCCCATCCGGACACGGGACGATGTCTTAAATCTTGTATCTTCATAGTCCAGGAGTCCGGCCAACGGTGATAGTTCGGCTATCCGGACACCCCCTAATCCAGGACTCCCTCAGCCTCCATCCTTTGATAGTCTTGGGGAAGAAAGTATTGCTTGGTGATTGTGGATGATTATTCAAGATACACGTGGGTATATTTCTTCAAGAGGAAGAGTGAAACTCAACAAACCGTCATCGACTTTGCAAATGAAGCTCAACGACAACACGATGCAAAGATCTTGACAATAAGAAGTTACAACGGCACCGAGTTCAAGAACTACACCTTGGATGAGTTCCTTAGTGATGAGGGGATCAAGCATCAATATTCCGCTCCTTACACCCCTCAACAAAATGGTGTTGCAGAGAGGAAGAACCGGACGTTGATGGATGCGGCAAGGACCATGATGGCGGAGTTCAAGTCTCCATACAACTTTTGGGCCGAAGCCATCAACACCGCATGTCATGCATCAAATCGGCTCTATCTCCGCAAAGGCTTGAAGAAGACTCCGTATGAAATTTTCACCGGTAACAAGCCCAATCTCAAGTACTTCTGGGTGTTCGGGTGTAAGTGTTTCATTCTCAAGAAAGGTGTTCGTTTGTCTAAATTTGAGGCTAGAGCTTATGAGGGCATATTTGTTGGTTATGCTACAAACTCTCATGCTTACCGTGTTCTCAACAAGTCCACCGGACTCATTGAGGAGACGTGTAACGTGGAGTTTGACGAAAATAACGGCTCCCAAGTGGAGCAAAGTGGTACTTGTGATATAGATGATGAAATTCCTCCCCAAGCCATAAGAAGAATGGGTATTGGTCATATTCTACCCATTGAGGAACCCCTTGTGGCTGAAGGAGAAGGACGATGCTCCACTCAAGTGGAGCCATCACCTCCCCAGGACCCACACGCTTCCGAAGAACAAAGTGAAGGCCCTCAACCTCATGAACAATACCAAGGGCAAGATCAACCTCAAGATGGTGGTGAACCACCAAATGATTCCCAAGGTCAAGTTCTCCCCCTCGAGCAAGTTCACGATCAAGAGCAAGCTCAGGATCTCGAACAAGCTCAAGAAGGCGCTCAAGATGATCAAGTTGATCCTCCTCCTTCCACATCCGAGGAGGAATTAGAGCGTCGTGCTGCAAAAATTGCTTCCAAACTCACCACCAAAGGCCATCTCATGGAGAATGTGGTTGGAAGCCTAAGAAAGGGGGTAGGCACTCGTAGACAATTATCAAACTATTGTGAACATCACGTGTTTGTCTCTTGTGTTGAACCCCAAAAGGTCTTTGAGGCGCTCGAAGATTCGGATTGGCTCAATGCAATGCATGAAGAACTCAACAACTTCGAGTACAACAAGGTGTGGAGATTGGTGCCACGGCCGTCGAGGAACCATAACGTCATTGGAACCAAGTGGATTTTCAAGAACAAGCAAGACGCTCATGGGAACATCATTCGCAACAAGGCAAGATTGGTAGCACAAGGCTACTCCCAAGTCGAGGGTATCGACTACGGTGAAACCTTTGCTCCCGTTGCTCGCCTTGAATCCATTCGTTTGTTGATTGCTTATGATTCTCATCACAACTTTAAGTTACAACAAATGGATGTGAAAAGTGCTTTTCTTAATGGTCCTATTAATGAGTTGGTTTATGTCAAGCAACCCCCCGGGTTCGAGGATCCTTACTTCCCGGATCATGTGTATCAACTCGATAAGGCACTCTATGGCCTTAAACAAGCCCCAACGTGCGTGGTATGACCACCTTACCGAGTTGTTACAAGATCGTGGATTTGAAGTTGGGAAAATCGATCCCACTCTTTTTACTAAGAAGGTCAAAGGGGAGTTGTTTGTGTGCCAACTATATGTTGATGACATTATCTTTGGTTCCCCTAACAAAGCTTTCAATGAAGAATTTTCCACTCTCATGACCTCTAAGTTCAAGATGTCTTCGATGGGAGAGTTGAAGTTCTTCCTTGGTTTTGATATCAAACAAAGAAGAGAAGGTACCTTCATCAACCAAGCCAAATACACTCAAGACATGCTTAAGAGATTCAAGCTAAGTGATGTCAAGCCGGCTTCTACTCCAATGCCTACCAAGTGCCAACTTGACATTGATCCCAATGGTAAAGCGGTGGATCAAAAGGTATATCGCTCTATGATTGGATCCTTGCTTTACCTTTGTGCATCTAGACCGGATATCATGTTGAGTGTGGGAATGTGTGCACGATTTCAAGCCGCACCAAAGGAAAGCCACTATGTGGCGGTCAAGCGAATCTTTCGATATTTGGCTCATACCCCAAACTTTGGCCTATGGTACCCAAGAGGAGCAAACTTCAAGCTCGAAGGATTTACGGATTCCGATTGGGCGAGAGACAAGGTGGATAGGAAGTCCACTTCCGGAGGGTGCCAATTTCTTCATTGCTCTTTGGTGAGTTGGTCTTCCAAGAAGCAAAGTTGTGTTTCTCTCTCGTCTACCGAAGCGGAATATGTGGCGGCCGGTAGTTGTTGTGCACAACTCTTATGGATGAGGCAAACCTTAAAGGAATACGGTGTCATTTGTGACAAAGTGCCTCTTTGGTGTGACAATGAAAGTGCCATCAAGATTTCTCTCAACCCGGTGCACCATTTCAAGATGAAGCATATTGAGATTCGGTATCACTTCATCCAGGATCACATTAGGCGAGGGGAGATCGAGCTCAAGTATGTCAACACTCATGATAACCTTCCAGATATTTTCACGAAGCCCTTGGATGAAGCAAGATTTCGCGAGTTAAGGCATGAGCTAAATATCATTGATTCGAGCAATGTGACTTGAACCCTTGCACACCCCACCTCACTCAGCTTGTTGTCTAGTTTAGGTGTAGGCATGGACATAGGGGGAGTGTTGTTCTCTCAATGAACTCTCCCTCCCCACATTATGCATAAATTGATCTAGTCTTTCACATTAACCATTTTTTATGGTACTTGTGCTTCAAGGACGAGTTTTGGTCATGGGTCCAAGGTTAAAATCTTCGCAACACCATACCTCTTGACTCAAACATAGGTGGCCTCGGCCACCGCCCTCTTTTGAAGAGGTGTGTTTGGCCCCTTGCTAGTGTGTTTGCTCCCGTGTTGGTCTTTCCTTCCTTTGTGCCTTTTGTTTTTTCATTTATTTTTTAGCATTAGCCGTCTGTCTAGAGGCTTGTTGGTTGCTGGGCGGTACTACCGCTGGTGGTGCGCGGTACTACCGCTTATAAGCGGTACTACCGCCCACCAGCGCGGTACTACCGCTGCGGGGCGGGGGCAGGGGGTTATATCGGGGGCAGGGGGAGTTTTCTTCTCCCCCATTCGCTCACCCCCTCGCTCCGTTTCGTCTCTCCAGCAACCGGTCACCGCGGAAGGGCTCCGGCGGATCTCCTTCTCCGGGGCGTCCCTCTCCATTCCCTTCGGTGGAATCGATCCCCACCTCATCCTCTTGCCATGGATGCCGGTATTGCCCCCGTTCCCTCTCTTTTCTTGTCTAGATTTCCAATCTAGCATCTTAGGGGCAATAGTGGTTGCATCTCTATATTTTTGGCCAAATCTAGGCTTGAGTAGGATGGAGAAGGCATCTAGGCAGTTCGGATTAGTGGTTGGTAGAAGTATTTTTGAATTTGGTAGGACGGTAGTGCCGGATCTGACCACGGCAGTGGGAAACCGATGTTTCCCCGTCTCGAGCGGTACTACCGCTCTCCTGGAGCGGTACTACCGCTTGGAGCGGTACTGCCGCTTACAGGTTGCGGTACTACCGCTTACTACCCAGTTCCACCATACTCTTACCATTCAGTGATCCTTTTGTTGTGTTTTGTGGCTTATGCTCTTTCTTTCTGGTTGTTCTGTGTGTTCTTGTGTGTGGATCCAAGTCATGAACATCCTGAGCATCAGGCTCGCCGTATCAACCCCAGCCGTGCCACGTCGAAGCGTTACCGCACTACTGAGTCTGCAGGAGGTTCCTCAAGTGCTCCACCTCCACCTCAACTCAAGAAGAAGTCTGCTGCCAAGCCGAAGCAAACTGGCAAAACCGTGCCGGAGATGCAAGCCAAGGAGTTCTGGGCAAGGCGTCGCCGCAACCCTTATGAGGCAGACCAAGATCCCACTTTGGTCAACCGTCTGTTCTGGAACAGGTTTCAGTTTGCCATTTTATTTGATGTGCTCAAGGCCAAGAAGAACCTCTATGTCAATGTGCTCTCTATGACAGCGACTATATGGAGAAGGATCCTGAGTACTTTGGTGAAGCTCTTCAGATGTGCACTCAACTGAACATTCTCGGTATCATGCAATTCAACAAAGATTATGATCCTGATATTGTGGCCCAATTCTATGCCACGGTTCATCTCAAAACTGATGAGGAAAGGACACTGACTTGGATGACCAATGGCAAGTTGCTTTCTGTCAAGTGGAAGGCGTTCATGGAGTTGCTTGGGGTGGAAGATCATGGGCTTGCGTCTCCTGTCGGCTTTCACCCTCACCGCAACACAACCTCCACTCACAAGCAAGCTCTCTGGCCCTATAGCACGCTGAAGATCAACCATGAGACTAAGAAGGAAACTTATGAGCTGCCTGCCTTTCTGGATATTCTTCATCATGTCTTCCATGAGACTCTTTTCCCTCGCATCGGGAATCTGGATATGGTTCATTCTTATCTCATGGACATGCTTCTCTTCTGTCAGCGTGAGAAGGAAGAAAACACTGGCGAGTCCCTAGACATCTCTCATGTTATGTGGTCTGAACTCCTATCTGCCATTTCTGAGCGTAAGTGCCCAATCTATGGTCCTTTCATCATGCTGCTTATTGAGAAGGCCTGGGATCGTGTCTATCCCAAGGTTATGCTAGAGACTGGAGAGTTGGTGTCTCATGAGGTCAAGCGTCTGAGGAAGAAGGACAACTGGGGCTCTCAGGTCCCTAAGTCTGGGGGTGCATCGTATGCTGCTGCTATGGAGACCGAGGAGGAGGCTGAGGCTGAGGATGATGATGACTATGAGCCTTCTGGGGCAGAGCCCTCTTGGGCAAAAAAGCTCAAGCTCAAGGTAAAGAAGCTGTTCTGCATGGAGTCTCACGGCCAGTACATGACTCATGTTGCTGAGAAGAAGGCCAGGGGTCGTCACAAGGATCTCATGCGTCAGATGGGTGCTATCGTTCTCAGTGGATCTGAGGACCAGCTTACTGAGGAGGAGGACTGGGTTCAGCAGCACTGCCCGTGGACAGATTCTGATGCTGAGCAGTTCCCGACCGACGACGGTGGCGAAGACGATCACGCTGAGATTTGATGTTCGTGACCTTGCTATCACCTGGAGCCGTAGCAACACTCCCTCTCTTTTTGGTGTCTCGATGCCAAAGGGGGAGAGAGTTTAGGGATTTGTGTCATGGTTGTCTGTTTCGCGAGTGTGTCTTCTTTGTGGTGTGCTTTCTCGCTGTTTGCTTTGTTTGGTTTTGTATTAGTGAGACCTAAGTTCCAGACATATGGTGTGAGACATATGCTACCTTATCTCTAGATTATCTTTATCTATGTCTACCTAGCTTATGAGTTGCATGCTTATCTTGTTATATACTCTTTGCTTTCATATATCTTGCTTAGGTTGTTGGTCTCCAAAATGTAGGGGGAGCGTTGATCCTAGTATGTGTGCCGTGCAGTCCAAAGCACCTATCAAGATAAGCACACATCTAGGGGGAGCTCATCTACATTTGTGAGTTGTGGGGTTTGCGCTTTCTTCCCGTGCAAATCCTGTATTGTCATCAATCCACCAAAAAGGGGAGATTGTAAAGGCATATTTATCCCCAAGGTGTTTTGGTGATTGATGACAATGCTTTTGCGGACTAATCGTGTGCGTTGAGCTTTTCAGAGATTCATCCTTTGGCACGAGACGATTACCGCCCCCCGGTGTTTTATTCAAGATGGTGTAGCTCCTTCGTTTCTCTGTTGGTGGACTAGTTTCGTAGGAGTCACCGTACTATCAAGAGGGGATCCTCTTTGGTAAGGCTAGGGCGGAATCAACACGTACACATCCTTATCACACCCGATGTACCTTTCCGCTTCATTGGAGCTTCCTTTCCCCTCCTTGCCTGCCTTGACCTGTCCCAGCGGTAGTACCGCGGTCCTCAGCGGTAGTACCGCCGAAGCACGTCAAGCGGTAGAACCGCTCACCGAGCGGTAGTACCGCTTGCTGTCTTCGGCCATAGTACTGCAGTGGTTCCGGGCTACTACCGCCTCGACTCGAGACCTCGGTTTTTCTTGTTGGGTTTTACGGTACTAGTAGCGGCAGTAGTGGCGGTAGTACCATTCCAAGCGGTAGTACCGCTCGTACTTCCGCGGTAGTACCGCTCTGGGCTCAGGACCCTGCAACCCTCGTGAGCACGGCAGTACCGCTGGGAGGGAACGGTAGTACCGCTTGTTAAGTGGTAGTACCGGCCTGCCCAAGCGGTAGTACCACTCTGTGCGTGGCTGCTTGGGGGGGTAACGGTTGGATTGTTTCCCCCACTATATAAAAGGTGTCTTCTTCCCCAAAGTTGACCTACCTCTTCCCCCAAAAGCTCCATTGTTGCTCCAAGCTCCATTTTCGACCGATCTCTCTCCCTAGCCAATCAAACTTGTTGATTTGCTCGGGATTGGTTGAGAAGGCCCCGATCTACACTTCCACCAAGAGAAATTTGATTCCCCCCACTAATCCCTAGCGGATCTTGTTAGTCTTGGGTGTTTGAGCACCCTAGACGGTTGAGGTCACCTCGGAGCCATAGTCCATTGTGGTGAAGCTTCGTGGTGTCGTTGGGAGCCTCCAATTAAGTTGTGGAGATTGCCCAACCTTGTTTGTAAAGGTTCGGTCGCCGCCTTCAAGGGCACCAATAGTGGATTCACGGCATCTCGCATTGTCTGAGGGCGTGAGGAGAATACGGTGGCCCTAGTGGCTTCTTGGGGAGCATTGTGCCTCCACACCGCTCTAACGGAGACGTACTTCCCCTTAAAAGGAAGGAACTTCGGTAACACATCCTCGTCTCCACCGGCTCCACTCTTGGTTATTTCGTGCCTTTACTTTTGCAAGCTTTCTTGTGTTGTATCCCTTGCTTGCTTGTGTGCTAGTTGTTATTGCATCATATAGGTTGCTCACATAGTTGCATATCTAGACAACCTATTTTCTTGCAAACTTTAAATTGGTAAAGAAAAGCTTAAAAATTGTTAGTTGCCTATTCACCCCCCCCCCTCTAGTCAACTATATCGATCCTTTCACCAACCATAGCATTAAAGTATCAAGTCCCCTTTATCCCATACGCCACAACCCCCTTACTCGGGTTTATGCTTCTGTCACTGAAGCAACCCACTATAAGCGAATCATGAACATATTGCAACACCCTACAATGGGAATCCCTCACGCTTGCGCGACATGGAGGGCACAATAGGACAGCAACACAACCACAAGCAAATAAACTAATCATAGCAATTCACCAATCACCGATACGACAATGAAAATCTACTCAGACATCATAGGATGGCAACACATCATTGGACAATAATATGAAGCATAAAGCACCATGTTCAAGTAGAGGGTACAGCGGGTTGCAGGAGAGTGTACCGCTGAATATAGATGGGGGAAGGTGATGGATATGTTGGTGAAGATGATGGCGGTGTTGGTGTAGATCGCGGTGATGATGATGGCCCCCGGCGGTGTTCCGGGCATAGCCTAGTGGTGGGAAGGGGCTGATGCCTTCCCACCCACCCAGGTTCAAGGCATGGTACTTGCAATTTGGGTTTGTTGCACCAATTATACTGTAAGGGGTTCCCTTACAGTCTTTCTGTCAAAAAAAGAAGTAAGGGGGAGAGAGCCCCCCTTCTTCTTGGAGAAGGGTTTCCCCTCTGGTCCATGGTCTCCATAGCGTGGGAGGGGCGAGAGCCCCTCCGAGATTGGATTTGTCTCTCTGTCTCTCTCTGTTTCTGCGTTCTGGGATTTTGCCCTTTCACCGTTTCTTATATATCCGGAGATCCGTAACTCCGATTGGACTGAGACCTTCACCAAGAATTTTTTTCCAAAAATTACCTTTCTTGCGGCCAAAGAAGAGCAGCAACCGCCTTACGGGGTGTCCACGAGGGTTAGGGGCGCGCCCCCTGCCTCGTGGCCCCCTCGGGCACCGTCTCGCGTTGATTCTTCTTCCCAGATGTCAAAAATATTCCAAAAATATTCTCTGTCCGTTTTTATCCCGTTTGGACTCCGTTTAATATGGGTTTTCTGCGAAACATAAAACATGCAACAAACAGGAACTGGCACTGCGCACTGGATCAATATGTTAGTCCCAAAAGTAGTATAAAAAGTTGCCAAAAGTATATGAAAGTTGTAGAATATTGGCATGGAACAATCAAAAATTATAGATACGGCGGAGATGTATCATCGCGTCGGTGACGATGGAGATCAGGACGATGCTTCGGTGATGGAGATCATGAGCACAAGATGATGATGACCATATCATGTCACATATTTTGATTGCATGTGATGTTTATCTTTTATGCATCTTATTTTGCTTAGTACGGCGGTAGCATTATAAGATGATCCCTTACTAAACTTCAAGGTATAAGTGTTCTCCCTGAGTATGCACCGTTGCTACAGTTCGTCATGCCGAGACACCACGTGATGATCGGGTGTGATAAGCTCTATGTTCACATACAACGGGTGCAAGCCAGTTTTGCACACGCAGAATACTCGGGTTAAACTTGACGAGCCTAGCATATGCAGATATGGCCTCAGAACACTGGAGACTGAAAGGTCGAGCGTGAATCATATAGTAGATATGATCAACATAGTGATGTTCGCCATTGAACACTACTCCATCTCACGTGATGATCGGACATGGTTTAGTTGATTTGGATCACGTGATCATTTAGATGACTAGAGGGATGTCTATCTAAGTGGGAGTTCTTAAGTAATATGATTAATTGAACTTTAATTTGTCATGAACTTAGTCTTGATAGTATTTTGCAAATTATGTTCTAGATCAATAGCTTGCGTTATAGCTTCCCTATGTTTTTTATATGTTCCTAGAGAAAACTAAGTTGAAAGATGATAGTAGCAATGATGTGGACTGGGTCCGTGATCTGAGGTGTATCCTCATTGCTGCACAGAAGAATTATGTCCTTGATGCACCGCTAGGTGACAGACCTATTGCAGGAGCAGATGCAGACGTTATGAACGTTTGGCTAGCTCAATATGACGACTACTTGATAGTTTAGTGCACCATGCTTTACGGCTTAGAACCGGGACTTCAAAAACATTTTTGAAACATCACGGAGCATATGAGATGTTCCAAGAGCTGAAATTGGTATTTCAGTCTCATGCCCGTGTCAAGAGGTATGAGACCTCTGACAAGTACTTTGCCTAAAAGATGGGGGAGAATTGCTCAACTAGTGAGCATGTGCTCAAAATGTCTGGGTACAACAATCACTTGAATCAAGTGGGAGTCAATCTTCCAAATCAGATAGTGATTGACAGTGTTCTCTAGTCACCATCACCAAGTTACTGGAACTTCGTGATGAACTATAGTATGCAAGGGATGACAAAAACGATTCCTGATACGTCTCAAACGTATCTATAATTTTTGATTGTTCCATGCTATTATATTACCCGTTTTGGATGTTTATGGGCTTTACTATACACTTCTATATCGTTTTTGGGACTAACCTATTAACCGGAGGCCCAGCCCAAATTGTTGTTTTTTTGCCTATTTCAGTGTTTCGAAGAAAAGGAATATCAAACGGAGTCCAAATGGAATGAAACCTTCGGGAGAGATCTTTTTGGAACAAACGCAATCCAGGAGACTTGGAGTGGACGTCAAGAAGCAGCCGAGGCGGTCACGAGGCAGGAGGGCGCGCCCTAGAGGGGTGGGCGCGCCCCCCACCCTCATGGGCCCCTCGTGGCTCCCCTAACCGACTTCCTTCGCCTATATATACTTACATACCCTGAAAACACTGAGGAGCACCATGAAACCCTATTTCCACCGCCGCAACTATCTGTACCCGTGAGATCCCATCTTGGAGCCTTTTCCGGCGCTCCGCCGGAGGGGGAATAGATCACGGTGGGCTTCTACATCAACACCATAGCCTCTCCGATGGGTTGTGAGTAGTTTACCACAGACCTTCGGGTCCATAGTTATTAGCTAGATGGCTTCTTCTCTCTCTTTGAATCTCAATACAATGTTCTCCTTGATCTTCTTGGAGATCTATTCGATGTAACTCTTTTTGCGGTGTCTTTGTCGAGATCCGATCAATTGTGGGTTTATGATCAAGTTTATCTATGAGAAATATTTGAATCTCTGAATTCTTTTATGTATGATTGGTTATCATTGCAAGTCTCTTTGAATTATCAGTTTGGTTTGGCCTACTAGATTGATCTTTCTTGCAATGGGAGAAGTGCTTAGCCTTGGGTTCAATCTTACGGTGTCCTTTCCCAGTGACAGCAGGGGCAGCAAGGCACGTATTGTATTGTTGCCATCGAGGATAAAAAGATGGGGTTTATATCATATTGCTTGAGTTTATCCCTCTACATCATGTCATCTTGCCTAATGTGTTACTCTGTTCTTATGAACTTAATACTCTAGATGCATGCTGGATAGCTGTCGATGTGTGGAGTAATAGTAGTAGATGCAGAATCGTTTCGGTCTACTTGTCGCGGACATGATGCCTATATACATGATCATGCCTAGATATTCTCATAACTATGCACTTTTCTATCAATTGCTCGACAGTAATTTGTTCACCCACCGTAATACTTATGCTATCTTGAGAGAAGCCACTAGTGAAACCTATGGCCCTCGAGTCTGTCTTCCATCATATAAGTTTCAGATCTATTTTATTTTGCAATCTTTACTTTCCAATCTATATCATAAAAATACCAAAAATATTTTCTTATCTTATTATCTCTACCAGATCTCACTTTCGCAAGTGGCCGTGAAGGGATTGACAACCCCTTTATCGCGTTGGTTGCGAGGTTCTTGTTTGTTTGTGTAGGTACGAGGGACTTGCGTGGAGCCTCCTACTGGATTGATACCTTGGTTCTCAAAACTGAGGGAAATACTTACGCTACTTTGCTGCATCACCCTTTCCTCTTCAAGGGAAAACCAACGCAGTGCTCAAGAGGTAGCAAGAAGGATTTCTGGCGCTGTTTCCTGGGAGGTCTTCGCACAAGTCAAGACATACCAAGTACCCATCACAAACTCTTCTCCCTCGCATTACACTATTTTCCATTTGCCTCTCGTTTTCCTCTCCCCCACTTCACCCTTGCCGTTTTATTCGCCCTCTCTTTTCCCGTTCGCTCTTTTTCGCTTGCTTCTTGTGTGCTTGTGTGTTGGATTGCTTGTCACGATGGCTCAAGATAATACTAAATTGTGTGACTTTTCCAATACCAACAATAATTATTTCCTTAGCACTCCGATTGCTCCTCTTAACGATGCTGAATCTTGTGAAATTAATGCTGCTTTGCTGAATCTTGTCATGAAAGATCAATTCTCCGGCCTTCATAGTGAAGATGCCGCTACACATCTAAACAACTTTGTTGATTTGTGTGATATGCAAAAGAAGAAAGACATGGATAATGATATTTTAAATTGAATTTATTTCCGTTTTCGCTTAGAGATCGTGCTAAAACTTGGTTTTCGTCTTTGCCTAAAAATAGTATTTATTCTTGGAATAAGTGCAAAGATGCTTTTATCTCTAAGTATTTTCCTCTCGCTAAGATCATCTCTCTTAGAAACAATATTATGAATTTTAAGCAACTTGATCATGAACATGTTGCACAATCTTGGGAGAGGATGAAATTAATGATTCACAATTGCCCTACACATGGATTAAATTTATGGATGATCATACAAAAATTTATGCCGGATTGAACTTTGCTTCTAGAAATCTTTTAGAATCGGCCGCGGGAGGCACTTTTATGGAAATCACTTTAGAGAAGCTACTAAACTCCTAGATAATATTATGGTTAATTATTCTCAATGGCACACCGAAAGATCTACTAGTAAAAAAGTTCATGCGATAGAAGAGATTAATATTTTGAGTGGAAAGATGGATGAACTTATGAAATTGTTTGCTAATAAGAGTGCTCCTATTGATCCTAATGATATGCCTTTGTCTACTTTGATTGAGAATAATAATGAATCTATGGATGTGAATTTTGTTGGTAGGAACAATTTTGGTAACAATGTGTATAGAGGAAACTTTAATCCTAGGTCGTTTCCTAGTAATTCCTCTAATAATTATGGTAATTCTTACAACAACTCTTATGGAAATTTTAATAAGATGCCCTCTTATTTTGATAATAGTGTTAAATAATTTATGATCTCTCAAAAGAATTTCAATGCTTTGCTTGAACAAAAATTGCTTAAGGTTGATGAATTGGCTAGGAACGTGGATAGAATTTCTCTTGATGTTGATTCTTTGAAACTTATATCTATTCCACCTAAGCATGATATCAATGAGTATCTCAAATCCATGAGAATTTCCATTGATGAGTGCAAAGAAAGAACCGCTAGGATGCGTGCTAAGATTGCTTTGTAAGAGCGTGTTCTTCGAGTTTCCATGAAAATAATGATGAAGATCTAAAAGTGATTGATGTGTCCCCTATTAAATCTTTGTTTTGCAATATTAATCTTGATAATTATGGGACTGGAGATGAGTCAACTTTAGTTAAAAGGCGTCCCAATGATTCGGAGTTTTTAGATCTTGATGCTAAATTTGGTGAAAGTGGGATTGGAGAGGTCAAAACTTTACATAGCAATGAACCCACTATTTTGGATCTCAAGGAATTTAATTATGATAATTGTTCTTTAGTAGATTGTGTTTCCTTGTTGCAATCCATGTTGAATTCTCCTCATGCTTATAGTCAAAATAAAGCTTTTACCAAACATATCGTTGATGCTTTGATGCAATCTTATGAAGAAAAACTTGAATTATAAGTTTCTATCCCTAGAAAACTTTATAATGAATGGGAAACTACTATTAAAATTAAGATTAAAGGTCATGAATGCTATGCTTTGTGTGATTTGGGTGCTAGTGTTTCCACGATTCCAAAAACTTTGTGTGATGTGTTAGGTTTCTGTGATTTGATGATTGCTCTTTAAACTTGCACCTTGTGGATTCCACTATTAAGAAACCTATGGGAAGGATTAATGATGTTCTTATTGTTGCAAATAGGAATTATGTGCCCGTAGATTTTATCGTTCTTGATATAGATTGCAATCTTTCATGTCCTATTATTCTTGGTAGACCTTTCCTTAGAACGATTGGTGCAATTATTGATATGAAAGAAGGAAATATTAGATTCCAATTTCCATTAAGGAAAGGCATGGAACACTTTCCTAGAAAGAAAATCAAATTACCTTATGAATCTATTATGAGAGCCACTTATGAGTTAATACCAAAGATGGCAATGCTTAGATCTATTCTCGCTTTAATGCCTAGCTAGGGCGTTAAACGATAGCGCTTGTTGGGAGGAAACCCAATTTTATTTTTGTTCCTTGCTTTTTGTTTCTGTTTATAATAAATAATTCATCTATCCTCTGTTTAGATATGGTTTTATGTTTTAGTTAGTGTTTGTGCCAAGTAGAACCTATAGGATCATCTTGGGTGATAGTTAATTTGATCTTGCTGAAAAACAGAAACTTTTGCGCGCACGAGAATAATTTAAATAAATCACAGAAACGTGCTGTTTAGTTGATTATTTTTGAAGTAAATTAATAGACAATTGAATAGGACTTACAATTTTGGTAGGATTTTTAGAGTTCCAGAAGTATTCGAAAGTTACGGATTGCTACAGACTGTTCTGTTTTTGACAGATTCTGTTTTCCGTGTGTTGTTTGCATATTTTGATGAATCTATGGCTAGTATCGAGGGGTATGAACCACAGAGAAGTTGGAATACAGTAGGTTTAACACCAATATAAATAAAGAATGAGTTCATTACAGTACCTTAAAGTGGTGGTTTGCTTTCTTGCACTAACGGAGCTCATGAGATTTTCTGTTGAGTTTTGTGTTGTGAAGTTTTTTTGGGTAAAGATTTGATGGACTATGGAATAAGGAGTGGCAAGAGCCTAAGCTTGGGGATGCCCATGGCACCCCTAGGTAATTAAAGGACAACCAAAAGCCTAAGCTTGGGGATGCCCCGGAAGGCATCCCCTCTTTCGTATCCGTCTATCAGTAACTTACTTGGAGCTATATTTTTATTCACCACATGATATGTGTTTTGATTGGAGCGTCTTGTATTATATGAGTCTTTGCTTTTTAGTTTAACACAATCATCCTTGATGTACACACCTTTTGGGAGAGACACACATGATTCGCAATTTTTTAGAATACTCTATGTGCTTCACTTATATCTTTTGAGCTAGACAATTTTGCTCTAGTGCTTCACTTATATCTTTTTAGAGCACGGCGGTGGTTTTATTTTGTAGAAATTATTGATCTCTCATGCCTCACTTATATTATTTTGAGATTATTTTAGAACAGCATGGTATTTGGTATGGTTATAAAATTGGTCCTAATATGATGGGCATCCAAGTTGGGTATAATAAAAACTATCATATAGAGTGCATTGAATACTATGAGAAGTTTGATGCTTGAAGATTGTTTTGAGATATGAGGTTGGTAATATTAGAGTCATGCTAGTGGAGTAGTTGTGAATTTGAGGAATACTTGTGTTGAAGTTTGTGATTCCCATAGCATGCACGTATGGTGAACCATTATGTGATGAAGTTGGAGCATGATTTATTTATTGATTTTCTTCCTTGTGAGTGGCGGTCAGGGACGAGCGATGGTCTTTTCCTACCAATCTATCCCCCTAGGAGCATGCGCGTAGTACTTCGTTTCGATGACTAATAGATTTTTGCAACAAGTATATGAGTTCTTTACGACTAATGTTGGGTCCATGGATTATACGCACTCTCACCCTTCCACCATTGCTAGCCTCTCTTGTTCCGCGCAACTTTAGCCAGTACCATACACCCACCATTTACATTCCTCAAAACAGCCACCATACCTACCTACTATGGCATTTCCATAGCCATTCCGAGATATATTGCCATGCAACTTTCCATGGTTCCGTTTATTATGACACGCTCCATCATTGTCATATTGCTTTTGCATGATCATGTAGTTGACATCGTATTTGTGGCAAAGCCACCATTCATAATTCTTTCATACATGTCACTCTTGATTCATTGCATATCCCGGTACACCGTCGGAGGCATTCACATAGTCATATTTTGTTCTAAGTATTCAGTTGTAATCTTGAGTTGTAAGTAAATAAAAGTGTGATGATATTCATTATTAGAGCATTGTCCCAAGTGAGGAAAGGATGATGGAGACTATGATTCCCCCACAAGTCGGGATAAGACTCCGGACTTCATGAAAAATAAAAGAGGCCAAAGAAGCCCAAATAAAAAAAAGAGGCCAAAGAAGCCCACCAAAAAAATGAGAGAAAATGAGAGAAGGGACAATGTGACTATCCTTTTTCCACACTTGTGCTTCAAAGTAGCACCATGATCTTCATGATAGAGAGTCTCCTATGTTGTCACTTTCATATACTAGTGGGAATTTTACATTATAGAACTTGGCTTGTATATTCCAATGATGGGCTTCCTCAAAATGCCTTAGGTCTTCGTGAGCAAGCAAGTTGGATGTACACCCACTTAGTTTCTTTTGTTGAGCTTTCATACACTTATAGCTCTAGTGCATCTGTTGCATGGCAATCCCTACTCACTCACATTGATATCTATTAATGGGCATCTCCATAGCCCGTTGATACGCCTAGTTGATGTGAGACTATCTTCTCCTTTTTTGTTTTCTCCACAACCACCATTCTATTCCACATATAGTGCTATGTCCATGGCTCACGCTCGTGTATTGTGTGAAAGTTGAAAAAGTTTGAGAACATCAAAAGTATGAAACAATTGCTTGGCTTGTCATCGGGGTTGTGCATGATTTAAATACTTTGTGTGATGAAGATAGAGCATAGCCAGACTATATGATTTGTACGTATAGCTTTCTTTAGCCATGTTATTTTGAGAAGACATGATTGCTTTGTTAGCATGCTTGAAGTATTATTGTTTTTATGTCAATATGAACTTTTATCTTGAATCATTTGGATCTGAACATTCATGCAACAATAAAGAAAATTACATTGAGAATTATGCTAGGTAGCATTCCACATCAAAAATTATGTTTTTATCATTTACCTACTCGAGGACGAGAAGGAATTAAGCTTGGGGATGCTTGATACGTCTCCAACGTATCTATAATTTTTATTGTTCCATGCTATTATATTACCCGTTTTGGATGTTTATGGGCTTTACTATACACTTATATATCATTTTTGGGACTAACTATTAACCGGAGGCCCATCCCAAATTGCTGTTTTTTTTGCCTATTTCAGTGTTTCGAAGAAAAGGAATATCAAATGGGGTCCAAACGGAATGAAACCTTCGGGAGAGATCTTTTTGGAACAAACGCAATCCAGGAGACTTGGAGTGGACGTCAAGAAGCAGACGAGGCGGGCACGAGGCAGGAGGGCGCGCCCTAGAGGGGTGGGCGCGCCCCCACCCTCGTGGGCCCCTCACGGCTCCCCTGAATGACTTCCTTCGCCTATATATACTTGCATACCCTGAAAACATCGAGGAGCACCACGAAACCCTATTTCCACCGCCGCAACCTTCTGTACCCATGAGATCCCATCTTGGAGCCTTTTCCGGCGGTCCGACAGAGGGGGAATCGATCATGGACTTCTACATCAACACCATGCATAGCCTCTATGATGAGTTTTGAGTATTTTACGACAGACCTTCAGGTCCATAGTTACTAGCTAGATGGCTTCTTCTCTCTCTTTGAATCTCAATACAATGTTCTCCTTGATCTTCTTGGAGATCTATTCGATGTAACTCTTTTTGCGGTGTGTTTGTCGAGATCCGATGAATTGTGGGTTTATGATCAAGTTTATCTATGAGAAGTATTTGAATCTCCTCTGAATTCTTTTATGTATGATTGGATATCATTGCAAGTCTCTTCGAATTATCAGTTTGGTTTGGCCTACTAGATTGATCTTTCTTGCAATGGGAGAAGTGCTTAGCTTTGGGTTCAATCTTGCGGTGTCCTTTCCCAGTGACAGTAGGGGCAGCAAGGCACATATTGTATGTTGCCATCGAGGATAAAAAGATGGGGTTTATATCATATTTCTTGAGTTTATCCCTCTACATCATGTCATCTTGCCTAATGTGTTACTCTGTTATTATGAACTTAATATTCTAGATGCATGCTGGATAGCGGTCGATGTGTGGAGTAATAGTAGTAGATGCAGAATCGTTTCGGTCTACTTGTCGCGGACGTGATGCCTATATACATGATCATGCCTAGACATTGTCATAATTATGCACTTTTCTATCAATTGCTCGACAGTAATTTGTTCACCCACCGTAATACTTATGCTATCTTGAGAGAAGCCACTAGTGAAACCTATGGCCCCCGGGTCTATCTTCCATCATATAAGTTTCCGATCTACTTTACTTTGCAATCTTTACTTTCCAATCTATATCATAAAAATACCAAAAATATTTATCTTATCTTATTATCTCTACCAGATCTCACTTTCGCAAGTGGCCGTGAAGGGATTGACAACCCCTTTATCGCGTTGGTTGCGAGGTTCTTGTTTTTTTGTGTAGGTACGAGGGACTTGCGTGGAGCCTCCTACTGGATTGATACCTTGGTTCTCAAAACTGAGGGAAATACTTACACTACTTTACTACATCACCCTTTCCTCTTCAAGGGAAAACCAACGCAGTGCTCAAGAGGTAGCAATTCCCGAGCTCTTAGTGATGCTGAAATCGACGAAGGTAGAAATCAAGAACAAGCATCAAGTGTTGATGATTAAACAAGACCACTAGTTTCAAGAAAATGGCGAAGGGAAAGAAAGGGAACTTCAAGAAGAATGGCAAGCAAGTTGTCACTGCCGTGAAGATGCCCAAGGCTGGACCTAAGCCTGAAACTGAGTGCTTCTACTGCAAAGGAAATGGTCACTGGAAGTGGAACTACCCCAAATATTTGGTGGAAAAGAGGAATGGCAAAATGAACAAAGGTATATTTGATATACAGGTTCTTGATGTGTGCTTTGCTAGTGTTCATAGTAGCCCCTAGGTATTTGATACTTGTTCGGTTGCTAAGATTAGTAACTCAAAACAGGAGTTACAGAATAAATAGAGACTAGTTAAGGATGACGTGATGCTATGTCTTGACCTTGCGTTGGTTTTCCTTGAAAAGGAAAGGGTGATGCAGCACAGTAGCGTAAGTATTTCCCTCAGTTTTTGAGAACCAAGGTATCAATCCAGTAGGAGGCTTCTCAACAAGTCCCACGAACCTACACAAACAAAGAACTCGCAACCAACGCGACAAAGGGGTTGTCAATTCCTTCACGGCCACTTGCGAAAGTGAGATCTGATAGAGATAACATGATAAGATAAATATATTTTTGGTATTTTATAATATAGATGCAGAAAATAAAGATGCAAAATAAAAGTAGATTGGAAGCAAATATGATAAGAGATAGACCCGGGGGCCATAGGTTTCACTAGTGGCTTCTCTCAAGAGCATAAGTATTACGGTGGGTGAACAAATTACTCTCGAGCAATTGATAGAAAAGCGAATAATTATGACGTTATCTAGGCATGATCATGTATATAGGCATCACGTCCGTAACAAGTAGACCGACTCCTGCCTGCATCTACTACTATTACTCCACACATCGACCGACTCCTGCCTGCATCTAGAGTATTAAGTTCATAAGAACAGAGTAACGCATTAAGCAAGATGACATGATGTAGAGGGATAAACTCAAGCAATATGATATAAACCCCATCTTTTTATCCTCGATGGCAACAATACAATACGTGTCTTGCAACCCTTTCTGTCACTGGGTAAGAACACCGCAAGATTGAACCCAAAGCTAAGCACTTCTCCCATGGCAAGAAAGATCAATCTAGTAGGCCAAACCAAACCGATAATTCAAAGAGACTTGCAAAGATAACTCAATCATATAAAAGAATTCAGAGAAGATTCAATTATTATCCATAGATAAACTTGATCATGAACCCACAATTCATCGGATCTCGACAAACACACCGCAAAAAGAGATTACATCGAATAGATCTCCACAAGAGAGGGGGAGAACATTGTATTGAGATCCAAAAAGAGAGAAGAAGCCAACTAGCTAATAACTATGGACCCGAAGGTCTGTGGTAAACTACTCACAACTCATCGGAGGGGCTATGGTGTTGATGTAGAAGCCCGTCGTGGTGGAATCCCCCTCCGGCAGAACGCCGGCGACGGCTCCAAGATGGGATCTCGCGGATACAGAAGATTACGGTGGTGGATATTGTGTTTCGGTTGCTCCCTGGATGTTTTCGGGGTACATAGGCTTATATAGGAGGAAGAAGTACGCCGGTGGACGCCCGAGGGGCCCATGAGACAGGGGGCGCACCCTATAGGGGGGGCGCGCCCTACCCTCTCGTGGCCTCCTCGGCTGCTTCTTGACTTGCACTCCAAGTCCTCTAGATCACGTTCGTTCCAAAAATCACGCTTCCGAAGGTTTTATTCCGTTTGGACTCCATTTGATATTCCTTTCCTTCGAAGTACTGAAATAGACAAAAAAACAGCAATACGGGCTGGGCCTCCGGTTAGTAGGTTAGTCCCGAAAATGATAATAATGTATAAAATAAAGCCCATAAACATCCAAAACAGGTAATATTATAGCATGGAACAATCAAAAATTATAGATACGTTGGAGACGTATCACATGACGATGTATGTTGGAAGTGGTTCCAAGATTGATAAGATCATCATCGCACACTCCCTATACTTTTAGGTTTAGTGTTGAACCTAAACAAATGTTATTTGGTGTTTGCATTGAGCATGAATATGATTAGATCATGTTTATTATAATACGGTTATTCATTTAGGACAGAGAATAATTGTTATTCTGTTTACATGAATAAAACCTTCTATGGTCATACACCCAATGTTGATGGTTTATTGAATCTCAATCGTAGTGATACACATATTCATAATATTGACGCCAAAAGATGCAAAGTTGATAATGATAGTGTAACTTATTTGTGGCACTATCGTTTAGGTCATATTGGTGTAAAAGCGCATGAAGAAACTCCATGTTGATGGGCTTTTGGAATCACTTAATTATGAATCATTTGATACTTTCGAACCGTGCCTTATGGGGAAGATGACTAAAACTTCGTTCTCCGAAACAAGTGAATGAGCTAAATGACTCATTGGAAATAATACATACCGATGTATGCGGTCCGATGAGTGTTGAGGCTCGTGGCAGGTATCATTATTTTCTTACCTTCACAAGATGATTTGAGCAGATATGGTTATATCTACTTAATGAAGCATAAGTCTGAAACATTTGAAAAGTTCAAAGAATTTCATAGTGAAGTGGAAAATCATCGTAACAAGAAAATAAAGTTTCTACGATCTGATCGTGGAGGAGATTGTTTGAGTTACGAGTTTGATCTTCATTTGAAATAATGTGGAATAGTTTCGCAACTCACGCCACCTGGAACACCACTACATAATGGTGTGTCCGAATATCGTAACCGTACTTTATTAGATATGGTACGATCTATGATGTCTCTTACCAATTTATCACTATCGTTTTGGGGTTATGCATTAGAGACAGCTGCATTCACTTTAAATAGGGCACCATCAAAATCCGTTGAGACGACGCCTTATGCACTATGGTTTGGCAAGAAACCAAAGTTGTCGTTTCTTAAAGTTTGGGGTTGCGATGCTTATGTGAAGAAACTTCAACCAGATAAGCTCGAACCCAAATCGGAGAAGTGCGTCTTCATAGGATAGCCAAAGGAAACTGTTGGGTACACCTTCTATCGATCCGAAAGGCAAGATATTCGTTACTAAGAATGGATCCTTTCTAGAGAAGGAGTTTCTCTCGAAAGAAGTGCGTGGGAGGAAAGTAGAACTTGATGAGGTAATTGTACCTTCTCCTGAATTAGAAAGTAGTTCATCACAGAAATCAGTTCCAGTGATTCTACACCAATTTATGAGGAAGCTAATGATGATGATCATGAAACTTCAGATCAAGTTACTACAGAACCTCGTAGGTCTTCTAGAGTATGGTCCGCACCAGAGTGGTACGGTAAACCTATTCTAGAAGTCATGTTACTAGACCATGATGAACCTACGAACTATGAGGAAGCGATGATGAGCCCAGATTCAGCGAAATGGCTTGAGGCCATGAAATCTAAGATGGGATCCATGTATGAGAACAAAGTGTGGACTTTGGTGGATTTGCCCGATGATCGGCCAAAGCCATAGAAAATAAATGGATCTTCAAAGAGGAAGACGGACGCTGATAGTAGTGTTACTATCTACAAAGCTTGACTTGTCGCAAAAGGTTTTCGACAAGTTCAAGGAGTTGACTGCGATGAGACTTTCTCACTCATAGCGATGCTTAAGTCTGTCTGAATCATGTTAGCAATTGCCGCATTTTATGATTATGAAATTTGGCAGATAGATGTCAAAATTGCATTCCTGAATGGATTTCTGGAAGAAGAGTTCTATATGATGCAACCAGAAGGTTTCGTCGATCCAAAGGGTGCTAACAAAGTGTGCAAGCTCACATGATCCATTTATGGACTGGTGCAAGCCTCTCGGAGTTGGAATAAACGCTTTGATAGTGTGATCAAAGCATATGGTTTTATACAGACTTTTGGAGAAGCCTGTATTTACAAGAAAGTGAGTGAGAGCTCTGTAGCATTTCTAATATTATATGTGGATGACACATTGTTGATTGGAAATGATATAGAATTTCTAGAAAGAATAAACGGATACTTGAATAAGAGTTTTTCAAAGAAAGACCTCAGTGAAGCTTCTTACATATTGGGCATCCAGATCTATAGAGATAGATCAAGACACTTGATAAGATTTTTCAAATAAGTACATACCTTGACAAGATTTTGAAAGAGTTCAAAATGGATCAGTCAAAGAAGGAGTTCTTGCCTGTATTACAAGGTGTAAAGATGCGTAAGAATCAAAACCCGACCACGACAGAAGATAGAAAGAGAATGATAGTCATTCCCTATGCCTCAGTCATAGGTTCTATAAAGTGTGCCATGATATGTACCAAACCAGTTGTGTGCCTTGCTATGAGTTTGGCAAAGGGGTACGATAGTGATCCAGGAGTGGATCACTGTATAGCGGTCAAAGTTATCCTTAGTTACCTAAGAGGACTAAGGAAATATTTCTTGGTTATGGAGGTGATAAAAGTTCGTCGTAAAGAGTTACGTCGATGCAAGCTTTTACATCAATCCAGATGACTCTAAGTCTCAATCTGGATACATATAGAAAGTGGGAACAATTACCTAGAGTAGCTCATGCAGAGCATTATAGACATAGATATGTGCAAAATACATACGGCTCTTAATGTGACAGACCTGTTAACTAAACTTCTCTCACGAGCAAAACATGATCACACCTTAGTACTCTTTGGGTGTTAATCACATAGCGATGTGAACTAGATTATTGACTCTAGTAAACACTTTGGTTGTTGGTCACATGGCAATGTGAACTATGGGTGTTCATCACATACAGATGTGAATTATTGATGTTGAATCACATGGCGATGTGAACTAGATTATTGACTCTAGTGCAAGTGGGAGACTGAAGGAAATATGCCCTAGAGGTATAATAATAAAGTTTTTATTTATATTTCCTTATATCATGATAAATTTTTATTCTTCATGCTAGAATTGTATTAATCGAAAACTTAGTACATGTGTGAATACATAGACAAAACATAGTGTCCCTAGTATGCCTCTACTTGACTAGCTCGTTAATCAAATATGGTTATGTTTCCTAACCATAGACTTGTGTTGTCATCTGATGAATGGGATCACATCATTAGGAGAATGATGTGATGGACAAAGACCCATCCGTTAGCTTAGCATTATGACCGTTACAGTTTCATTGCTACTGCTTTCTTCATGACTTATACATGTTCCTCAGACTATGAGATTATGCAACTCCCGAATACCGGAGGAACACCTTGTGTGCTATCAAACGTCACAACGTAACTGGGTGATTATAAAGATGCTCTACAGGTGTCTCCAAAGGTGTTTGTTGGGTTGGCATAGATCGAGATTAGGATTTGTCACTCCGTGTATCGAAGAGGTATCTCTGGGCCCTCTCGGTAATGCTCATCACTATAAGCCTTGCAAGCGATGTGACTAATGAGTTAGTTGCGGGATGAAGCATTATAGAACGAGTAAAGAGACTTGCCGGTAACGAGATTGAACTAGGTATGTCGATACCGACGATCAAATCTCGGGCAAGTAACATACCGATGACAAAGGGAACAACGTATGCTGTTATGCGGTTTGACCGATAAAGATCTTCGTCGAATATGTAGGAGGCAATATGAGCATCCAGGTTCCACTATTGGTTATTGATCGTAGATGTGTCTCGTTCATGTCTACATAGTTCTCGAACCCGTAGGATCCGCACGCTTAACGTTCGATGACGATTTGTATTATGAGTTATGTTTCTTGATGACCAAAGTTTGTTCGGATTCCCGGATGAGATCACAGACGTGACAAGGAGTCTTGAAATGGTCGAGACTTAAAGATCGATATATTGGAAGGCTATATTCGGACATCAGAAAGGTTCCAAGGGATTCGGGTATTTTCTGGAGTACCGGAGAGTTACGGGAATTTGCCGGGAGAAGTAATGGGCCTTATTGGGCTTTAGTGGAGAGAGGGAAGAAGGGCCACGAGGTGGCGCGTGCCTCCCCCTGCCCAAACTGAATTGGACAAGGGGTGGGCGCACCCCCCCCCCTTTCCTTCTTCCTCTCCCTCCTTTCCTTCTTTTCTACTCCGAGAAGGAAAGGGAATCCTACTAGGACTTGGGAGTCCTAGTAGGACTCCCTACACTTGGCGCGCCCCTAGGAGGGCCGGCCTCTCTCCCTCCCTCCTTTATATACATGGGCAGAGGGCACGCCAAAGACACACAAGTTGATCTTTTAGCCGTGTGCGGTGCCCCCCTCCACAGTTACACACCTCGGTCATATCGTCGTAGTGCTTAGGAGAAGCCCCGCGCCTGTAACTTCATCATCACCATCGCCATGCCGTCGTGCTGACGAAACTCTCCCTCGGCCTCAACTTGATCAAGAGTACGAGAGACGTCATCGAGCTGAAAGTGTGCTGAATGCGGAGGTGTCGTACATTCGGTACTTGGATCGGTTGGATCGCGAAGACGTTCGACTACATCAACCGCGTTATTGAAATGCTTCCGCTTTCGGTCTACGAGGGTACATGGTCACACTCTACCCTCTCGTTGCTATGCATCTCCTAGATAGATCTTGCGTGATTGTAGGAAATTTTTTGAAATTACTGCGTTCCCCAACACCACCCACATATCAAATTATCAAAGTAGCGAACACAAATCGAATCAACATGATGAAAGTGACTAGATGAAATTCCCGTGTACCCTCAAGAACGCTTTGCTTACTATAAGAGACTGTTTTGGCCTGTCCTTTGCCTCAAAAGGATTGGGATATCTTGCTGCACTTTTGTTACTATTATCATTACTTGCTCGTTACAAATTATGTTGCTATCGAACTACTCTGTTGCTTACAATTTTAGCACTTGCAGACATTACCTTGCTGAAAACCACTTGTCATTTCCTTCTGCTCCTCATTGGGTTTGACACTCTTACTTACCGAAAAGAGCTACAATTAATCCCCTATACTTGTGGGTCATCAAGGCTAATTTCTGGCGCCATTGCCGGGGAGTGAAGCGCATGCGCCTTTGGTAAGTGGAATTTGGTAAGGAAACATTTATATAGTGTGCTAAAATTTATTGTCACTTGCTACTATGGAAAACAATCCTTTGAGGGGTTTGTTCGGGGTATCTTCACCTTGCCGGAATCACAATTAGCTACCCTCAACCTACTGTACCTACTGAAAATATTGAATATGAAATTCCTTTGGGTATGATAGAACAACTGCTAGCTAATCCATATGCAGGAGATGGAACCGAACATCCTGATATGCACTTGATGTATGTGGTACAAATTTGTGGATTGTTTAAGCTTGCAGGTTTATCCGGAGATGAAGTTAAGAAGAAGGTTTTCCCTTTATTTTTGAAGGGAAAATCATTGGCATGGTATAGGCTATGCGGTGATATTGGATCTTGGAATTGGAATCGATTGAAATTGGAGTTCCACCAAAAAAATTATCCTATGCATCTAGTTCATCGTGATTGGTACTATATATATAATTTTTGGCCTCATGAAGAAGAAAATATCTCTCTAGCTTGGGGGAGGCTTAAGTCAATGCTATATTCATGCCCCAATCATGAGATCTCAAGAGGAATTATTATCCAGAATTTTTATGCTCGGCTTTCTCATTATGATCGATCCATATGCTTGATACTTCTTGTGTTGGTCCTTTTATGAAGAAGACTATTGAATTCCGGTGGGATCTTTTGAAAAGAATTAAACGCAAATCTGAAGATTGGGAACTCGACAAAGGTAAAGAGTCAGGTATTAAGCTTGAGTATGATTGTGTTAAATCTTTTATGAATATCGATGCTTTTCAAAAGTTTAGCACTAAATTTGGAATTGACTCTGAGATAGTAGCCTCTTTTTGTGTATCATTTTCTACTCATGTTGACCTCCCTAAGGAGAAGTGGTTCAAATATCACCCACCTATTAAAGAAGAAATTAAGGAACCGGTATTAGCTAAAGTGGAAACTATTATTTATAATGTCGATCCAGTTGTTCCTACTGCTTATATTGAGAAACCACCTTTCCCTGTTAGGATAAAGGAACATGCTAAAGTTTCAACTGTGGTTAACAAAAATTATATTAGAATATCTAAACCTGATGAACAAATCAAAGTATACCCTAGCGTTGCTATGGTTAAAGATCTCCTGGAAGAAAATATAGATGGGCATGTTATTTGATTCTGTAATGAAGCTACTAGAATTGCGAAACCTGATAAAGAGGATAAACATAGACATGTTGTTGGCATGCCTGTTGTCTCAGTTAAAATAGGAGATCACTATTATCATGGCTTATGTGGCATAGGTGCTAGCATGAGTGCTATTCCCTTTACCTTATATAAAGAAATTATGAATGAAATAGCACCCGCTGAAATAGAAGAAATAGATGCCACTATTAAACTTGCTAATAGAGACACCATCAAACCACTTGGAATTGTTAGAGATGTCAAAGTCTTGTGTGGGAAAATAAAATACCCTACTGATTTTCTTGTTCTTGGTTCCATAAGATGACTTTCGTCCCATTATTTTTGGTAGACCTTTCTTGAACGCCGTTAATGCTCAAATAGATTGTAAGAAACAAATTGTCGGTGTCAGCTTTGGTGATGAGTCTCATGAGTTTAATTTTTCCAAGCTTAGTAGAAAACCTCATAATAAATAATTGCCTAGTAAGGATGAAATAATTTGTCTTGATTCTATTGTTGTGCCTCCTACTGATCCACTAGAACAATATTTACTAGACCATGAAAATGATTTACATATGCATGAAAGAAATGAAATAGATAAGATTTTCTTTGAACAACGTCCTCTGCTTAAACACAATTTGCCTATTGAAACTCTAGGAGGTCCTCCTCCGCTTAAAGGTGATCATGTGTTTGAATTAAAACAATTGCCAGACACTCTGAAGTATGCTTATCTTGATGAAAAGAAGATATATCCTGTTATTACTAGAAGAACGCCCGTGCGTTGCAACGGGGCCACATTAACTTTAAGAGTTCAATATTAATCATGTTAATAATACATTTAATATTCTTATACATATCAAGTGACACTGGCGACCTTTTTTGTCAATTTAGCAACGGGCTCAGTTGCAACGGGGTTTTTATACATATCAGACAACTCGCTACTACTTAAACTACAACTATGGCTATTTTTTTGTCAATTTAGCTCAGCAATAGTGCCTGGCTTAATAGACTGCTTTGCATTCACCCCCTCAGAAGACAGAGAGAACCAACTCAACATGTCAGAAGATTAACAGAAATTTCATTTGTATTGCATGAACATATAGCAGGAGCACCAACACATAGATCAGCAGAGAGCAGAGCACAGCATGCACACACTCGGGCCATCTATATCATACACACACAGCAACGCACACACGCATCACGCTGGCATACACATACAGAAAAGCAGGCACACACGCATCATGCGCATTGGCCGGTGCGACGCACGCAGAGCAAGTACGTACGCACGGAGAGCAAGCTAGCAAGCACGCACGCGTCCAACCCCGCCGCTGCATGCGCTGGCAGAAGGTGAGACAGCAAGAGAGACTGCACATTGAAGCTGTCCATGCAAGGATGGAGGTGCTGGGCCGGCGACGACGGTGTCAGGACGGCGCTTGATTCGTTTCCGGCGGCGTGGAGCTTGGGGCGGCAACGCGGCGATAGCTAGTGCTCGGGGATGGGGGTTTGGGGCGGGGGCAGTCGACCCGATGGCTGGTGAAGTTAACGGGCTTGGGCGGCTGGAAATTCGGCGGGTGGCGGCGGCACAACGCGAGGATGGGACATGCGGAAAACCTAGCGGGCGTTCAACTACCAATACCCACGCCTTTTTTAGGGGAATTGCTTGTGAAAATAACGTGCGACGACGACTTAGCGAGCGGATCCCCTTAAAAAAGACATAGCGAGCAGATTCCCTTAAAACTGGTAGGAATGGATACGATTGATGATGTTGATAAATAGTGGTGAATGTTGGCCTAATTTACTATCATCATGCATGGAAACGAATCATCAAGAAAAAGAATACTTCCTATTATTACACTCATAGGAAGCTTCCTAATCTCTGCTACCAAACAGTTTCTGCCCAAACAAGGAAGGAAAGTTATGGACGTGCTTCAGAAGGAAACAAATGTTATAAAGATTAATTGTGATTGATTGTGATTGATTCTTTTACATAAAGACATTACTAAATAATTTGCGTCAGTATGGAAAGTTCTGATCCGTTCAGTTTTTTTTGTTGTGTGAGAGGGTGAAGTGAAAATAAACCGATGAAGTGGGGGAGGCGACGAAAAAAATCTACGACGGTTAACCTACGAAAAAAACCGGACGAAAGTGGTGGGACAAAAAAAATCTGGAAGCGAGACTACCAACTGCTAGGAATGGATACGATTGATGACGTTGATAAATAGTGGTGAATGTTGGCCTAATTTACTATCATCATGCATGGAAACGAATCATCAAGAGAAAGAATACTTCGTATTACTACACTCATAGGAAGCTTCCTAATCTCTGCTACCAAACAGTTTCTGCCCAAACAAGGAAGGAAAGTTATGGACGTGATTCGGAAGGAAACAAACGTTATGAAGATTAATTATGATTGATTGTGATTGATTCTTTTACATAAAGACATTACTAAATAATTTGCGTTAGTATGGAAAGTTCTGATCCGTTCAATTTTTTTCGTTGTGTGAGAGGGTGAAGTGAAAATAAACCGATGAAGTGGGGGAGGCGACGAAAAAAATCTACGACGGTTAACCTACGAAAAAAAACCGGACGAAAGTGGTGGGACGAAAAAAAACCTGGAAGCGAGCCTAGTAAGGATGAAATAATTTGTCTTGATTCTATTGTTGTGCCTCCTACTGATCCACTAGAACAATATTTACTAGACCATGAAAATGATTTACATATGCATGAAAGAAATGAAATAGATAAGATTTTCTTTGAACAACGTCCTCTGCTTAAACACAATTTGCCTATTGAAACTCTAGGAGGTCCTCCTCCGCTTAAAGGTGATCATGTGTTTGAATTAAAACAATTGCCAGACACTCTGAAGTATGCTTATCTTGATGAAAAGAAGATATATCATGTTATTATTAGCGCTAACCTTTCAGAACATGAAGGAGAAAGATTATTGAAAGTTCTGAGGAAGCACCGAGCTGCTATTGGATATACTCTTGATGATATGAAGGGCATTAGTCCCACTCTATGTCGGCACAAGATTAATATGGAACCTGATGCTAAACCCGTTGTTGATCACCAACGTCGGTTAAATCCGAAGATGAAGGAAGTGGTAAGAACGGAAATATTAAAACTTCTGGAGGCAGGTATAATCTACCCTATAGATGATAGTAGATGGGTAAGTCATGTTCATTGTGTCTCTAAGAACGGAGGTATTACTGTTGTTCCTAATGATAAGAATGAACTTATTCCACAAAGAATTGTTACATGCTATAGAATAGTAATTGATTTTAGAAAATTAAACAAAGCAACTAGAAAAGATCATTACCCTTTGCCTTTTATTGATCAAATGCTAGAAAGATTGTCTAAGCACACACATTTTTGCTTCCTTGATGGATATTCTGGTTTTTCACTAATACATGTTTCTCAACCTGATCAAGAAAAGACCACTTTCACTTGTCCCTTTGGAACTTATGCTTATAGATGTATGCCTTTTGGTTTATGCAATGCACCTGCTACCTTTCAAAGATGTATGGCTGCTATATTCTCTGACTTTTGTGAAAAGATTGTTGAGGTATTCATGGATGATTTCTGTGTCTATGGGAAGTCTTTTGATGATTGTTTAAGCAATCTTGATCGAGTTTTGCAGAGATGTGAGCAAACAAATCTTGTCTTGAATTGGGAGAAGTGCCACTTTATGGTTAATGAAGGTATTGTTTTGGGCCATAAAATTTTGAAAGAGGTATTGAAGTGGACAAAGCTAAGGTTGATGCAATTGAGAAAATGCCATGTCCTAAAGATATCAAAGGTATTCGTAGTTTCTTAGGTCATGCTGGTTTCTATAGGAGATTTACCGAATAATTCTCTAAAATTTCTAGGCCCCTCACAAATCTTTTGCGAAAGGATGTTCCTTTTGTTTTTGATGATGATTGTTTCAAAGCCTTTGAAACACTCAAGAAAGCCTTAATTTCTGCACCTATCGTTCAACCACCTGACTAGAACTTGCCTTTTGAAATTATGTGTGATGCTAGTGATTATGTCGTTGGTGTTGTTCTAGGACAAAGAGTTGATAAGAAACTGAATGTTATTCATTATGCTAGTAAAACTCTAGACAGTGCTCAACGAAATTATGCTACTACTGAAAAGGAATTCCTAGCAGTGGTGTTTGCTTGTGATAAATTTAGATCTTATATTGTTGATTCAAAAGTAATTGTTCACACCGACCATGCTGCTATAAAATATCTTATGGAAAAGAAAGGTGCTAAACCTAGACTTATTCGGTGGGTTCTTTTGCTACAAGAATTTGATTTACATATCACCGATAGAAAAGGAGCAGAGAACCCCGTAGCTGATAACTTGTCTAAGCTTGAAAAACTGCTTCATGACCCACTACATATTGATGATAGTTTTCCTGATGAGCAGTTAGCTGCAATAAATATTTCTAATAACACTCCTTGGTATGCTGACTATGCTAATTACATTGTTGCTAAATATCTACCACCTAGCTTTACATATCAACAAAAGAAAAAATTCTTTTATGATTTAAGACATTATTTTTGGGATGAACCACATCTTTATAAAGGAGTAGATGGTGTTATTAGATGTTGTGTACCTGAGCATTAACAGGGACAAATCCTACGGAAATGTCACTCCGAAGCTTATGGAGGGCATCATGCGGGAGACAGAACTGCTCACAAGGTATTGCAATCTGGATTTTATTGGCCTACTCTCTTCAAGGATGCCCGTAAGTTTGTCTTATCTTGTGATGAATGCCAAAGAATAGGTAATATCGGTAAGCGTCAAGAAATGCCTATGGATTATTCACTTGCTGTTGAACCATTTGATGTTTGGGGATTTGATTACACGGGACATTTTCCTTCCTCTAATGGGTATACATATATTTTGGTTGATGTTGATTATGTTACTAAATGGGTAGAAGCTATTCCAACCAGTAGTGTTGATCAAAAAACCTCTATTAAAATGCTTAAGGAAGTTATTTTCCCAAGGTTTGGAGTCCCTAGATATTTAATGACTGATGGTGGTTCACACTTTATTCATGGTGCTTTCCGTAAATGCTTGCCAAGTATGATGTTAACCATAGAATTGCATCACCCTATCATCCTCAGCCTAGTGGTCAAGTTGAACTTAGCAATAGAGAAATAAAGTTAATTTTGCAGAAGACTGTTAATAGGTCCCGGAAGAATTGGTCTAAGAAATTAGAGGATGCACTTTGGGCTTATAGAACAGCTTATAAAAATCCTATGGGTATGTCTCCTCATAAAGCATATTGGACAATCAAAGAACTCAACTATGATTTTAAACTTGTCGGTGAAAAGAGTTTATTTGATATTAGCTCACTAGATGAATGGAGAACCCAAGCTTATGAAAATGCCAAATTATTTAAAGAAAAAGTTAAAAGATGGCATGATAAAAGGATCCAAAAGTGTGAGTTTAAATTTGGAGAATATGTTCTTTTGTACAACTCTCGTTTCAGATTCTTTGTAGGAAAACTCCTCTCCAAATGGGAAGGACCCTATGTTATCGAGGAGGTTTACCGGTCTGGAGCTATCAAAATAAATAATGCCGAATGTACTAACCCGAAGGCTGTTAATGGGCAACGAATAAAACATTATATCTCAGGTACGCCCATTAATGTTGAAAGTAATATTATCCAAACATTGTTACCGGAAGAACACATAAAAGAGTCCTTCAGGAACACTCCAGAATCATGAAAAAGAGGAGGTACGTGATACGCTAAGTAAATGGACTCCAAAAAATCCGCAAAAATATTTTTTGTCAGTTTTGGAATATTTATAAAATTGGGAAAATAAGAAACTACCGGGAAAATGACCCTGGTGGGCACAAGACACCAGGGCGCGCCTGCCAGGCACGCCCAGGTGGGTTGTGCCCACTTGGGGCACCTTCCGGACTCCTTTTTTCTTAAGTTTGCTTGTTTCCCAAGATAAAAAATCTTTATATACCTCCCGAACCTATTGACCACCGTATCGCGGAGAAATCTTCGGTTCTCTTTTCTTGTTGTTTTTGGTCAGATCTATTAAGCCAGGTGTCATGTCTTCCCCCTCTTCCAACAATGGAGAAGAAGATGCAAGGTTATTGCAGGAGGAGCTAGAGGAGGAGGAAGTTCAGGAAGTTACCATGGAGGAAGATGAAGGGGATTCCCGTGAAGTACACCCTCCGACTTCCGAGAGAGGCACACTAGCTGGTATCTCTACTCGTCCTAATCCTCATCAAGCCATGAGATCATCAAACAATCAAGTGAGCCTGGAAGTGTAAGAAGAACTCCCACCAAGGAGGCCTTTACACATGTTACATTGTAACAATATTCACAATTTGATTCACAATTATGGGTTCGAAAATACTCCTCGTGTGCACATACCGTCCAATTGGGACATATATCGTCCAAGAGAAAGTGATGCAGGAGCAAATTCTTGGGGGCCGGAGAATAAGCATATCATGGCCGAAGTGAAGAAAAATGTTGAGTCGCTTCATAAAGCCCTTCGTGAGATCAAAGGCACAAAGGAGGCACTCATGGAAATATTGGGAGTTATATCATCACCTCCTTCTTCATCACCAAAATAAAATTGAGTATCGGGTATGGGCACTCCCCTTGGCTTCCGCCAAGCTAGGGGGAGGTGCCCCAGTATCGTATCATCCCCACTATCTTTTGCCTTTACTTATTCTAGTTCGATCTTTTGCTTTAGATGAATAAAAGTTTAGTTCGATCCTCTCTTTTCGAGAGCTCGCTTAGTGATCTATCCTTGTAATCGTGTGCGAGATATATAATAAAGTTTGGTTTGAGTTTTTGCTTTCTTTACTTTCATGTTCCAATAAAATAAAGGAAATAAATGAAAAAGATCATATGCTAATCTTATGGTAGGTGATGGCACCACATAAGGAAAAGTATAAGTAGAAAATTTTATTAGAGATTGACAAACATAGCATTAGTCAATGATGCAACTCATGAAAGAATTAATAAGGGAAGAGAAGATTTACATATAAATACACTATCCTAGAAATCTTTTCTGATTGTCCCATCAAAATATTATATGCCAAAATTGTTGATGTTGGACAAGGAAGACAACTTAATGGTTTATGTTTGTCCATATTCACATAGAAGTTATATTGTCATAGATCCTTCAACATGTGGTGCTTGCCCCCCATCTTTGCTAGCCAAAATTCCGCACCAAGTAGAGATACTACTTGTGCATCCAAAAAAAACCTTAAACCCAAATCTTATTTTCAAGAGTCCACAATACCTACCTAGGGATTGAGAAAGATCCCTCAAGTAAGTTGTCATCAATGCAATAAGGCAATAAAAATTGCTTCTAAAAGTGTGAGATCATTTACTGTAAGGGAAAATTGAGCGTTGTACGAACTTGTGATGGTGAAGAATAAAAGCGACAGACTGTATAATAAAGGTCGCCATCACAAGGGGCAATACAACGTGAAGTTCTTTTACACTAAGGGGTTGAGCATACAAACAAATAAGCGCATGGCAACCTCTGCTTCCCTCTGCGAAGGGCCTATCTTTTACTTTTATGTATTTACTTTTATGCAAGAGTCAAAGTTTTTCTCTCTATTTCTTTTTATTTTTCTCCTTTGGCAAGCATCATGTGGTGAGGAAAGATCCAGGCACATATGTCCAGTTGAATATGGGTAGCATGAGTTATTATTGTTGACATCACCCTTGAGGTGAATACGTTGGGAGGCGAAACTATAAGCCCCTATATTTCTATGTGTCCGGTTGAAATGTTTTGCTCATGTATATGCGGTGAGTGTTAGCAATCATAGAAGACTATATGATGGTTGAGTATGTGGACTTGCCTAAAGGCTCCGATACGTGACCCTTCCTGAAAAGATGATGAATTGTAGTTGCAAAGTTGACCGAGAACACAGTTAGTTGGTTTCTAATAGAGTTTATGCTTTATACTTCGATAGTGTGGTGAACTGTTACTTATTCATGAGAAAGTCTATGATAGAAGTTCTATGGTAAAAGTTTTATGTCTAAATTTGTTGTTGTTATAACAATCTACATGATACTTCTATGTCTGTATTTTGTTTTTATTGACACCTCTCTCTCTAAGCATGTGGACATGTTTTTCGATTTCGATTTTCGCTTGAGGAGAAGCGAGGTCTAAGCTTGGGGGAGTTGATACGTCCATTCTGCATCATGTTTTACTACTGTTATTTATGATGTTTTATGCATAATAATGCTTTTTCGAGTAATTCTAATGCCTTTTCTCTCATAATATGCAAGGTACACACAAAGAGGGCGAATTCCGGCAGCTGGAAATCTGGACCTGGAAAAGCTACGTCAGGCTACCTATTCTGCACAACTCCAAACAAGCTGAAACTTTACGGAGATTTTTATGGAATATTTGAAGAATATTGGAGCAAATAAGTACCAGAGGGGGGCCACCAGGTGGGCACAACCCACATGGGCGCGCCAGGGAGCCCAGGCGCGCCCTGGTGGGTTGTGCTCACCCAGGCCCACCTCCGGTACCCTCTTATGGTATTATATAAGTCATTTTGGCCCAGAAAAAATAAAGAGAGGACTTTCGGGATGGAGCGCCGCCGTCTCGAGGCAGAACTTGGGCAGGAGCACTTTTGCCCTCCCGTGGAGCGATTTCGCCGGGGGAACTTCCCTCCCGGAGGGGGAAATCATCGTCATCATTATCACCAACAACTCTCCCATCTTGGGGAGGGCAATATCCATTAACATCTTCAACGGCACCATCTCATCTCAAACCCTAGTTCATCTCTTGTGTTCAATCTTTGTACCGGAACATAGATTGGTGCTTGTGCGTGACTAGTAGTGTTGATTACATATTGTAGTTGATTACTATATGGTTTATTTGGTGGAAGATCATATGTTCAGATCCAGTATGCTATTTAATACCCCTCTGATCTTGAGCATGATTGTCATTTGTGAGTAGTTACTTTTGTTCTTGAGGTCACGGGAGAAATCATGTTGCAAGTAATCATGTGAACTTGATATGTGTTTGATATTTTGATAGTATGTATGTTGTGATTCCCTTATTGGTGTCATGTGAACGTCAACTACATGACACTTCTCCATATTTGGGCCTAAGGGAATGCATTGTGGAGTAGTTATTAGGTGATGGGTTGCGAGAGTGACAGAAGCTTAAACCCTAGTTTATGCGCTATTCCGTAAGGGGCCGATTGGATCCAAAAGTTTAATGCTATGGTTAGAACTTATTCTTAATAATTTTCTCATTGTTGTGGATGCTTGCGAGGGGGTTAATCATAAGTAGGAGGTTTGTTCAAGTAAGAACAGCACCTAAGCACCGGTCCACCCACATATCAAATTATCAAAGTAGCGAAAACAAATCGAATCAACATGATGAAAGTGACTAGATGAAATTCCCGTGTACCCTCAAGAACGCTTTGCTTACTATAAGAGACCATTTTGGCCTGTCCTTTGCCTCAAAAGGATTGGGATATCTTGCTGCACTTTTGTTACTATTATCGTTACTTGCTCGTTACAAATTGTCTTGCTATCAAACTACTCTATTACTTACAATTTCAACACTTGCAGACATTACCTTGTTGAAAACCACTTGTCATTTCCTTCCGCTCCTCGTTGGGTTCGACACTCTTACTTATCAAAAAGAGCTACAATTGATCCCCTATACTTGTGGGTCATCACCTTGACACTGCGGAGTCGGTCTTCCTCTTTGCCGTTAGCATACCGAGTGGCTATTTCCATCATTCGGCTCAGAGACATGTCTTCGGAACGACCGAACTTCAGGATGAGCTCTATGTATCGGACGCCCTCCTTGAAGGCGCAAACTGCCTGGTGCTCTTACATATTTTCCACCACATGGTGAAGAGTAGTCCATCTCCGGATGAAATCTCTCAAAGTTTCATTCGGCTTCTGGATGCAATGCTGCAATTCAGTCAGCCCAGCAGGTCGCTTGCAGGTGCCCTCAAATGTCTTGATAAACACTCGGGCTAAATCTTCCCAACAGAAAATGCTTCCAGGGGCCAATTGATTCAACCAAGCTCTGGCCGAACCCTCAAGCATCAAAGGGAGGTGCTTCATGGCTACATCATTGCCTCCACCAATCCGCACTGCCACTCGGTAATCTTCCAGCCACGTGTCTGGCTTTGACTCACCAGTGAACTTGCTCACGCCCGTAATCAATCTGAAGTTGGGTGGGATCTTAGCTGCTCAGATGGTTTTGTTGAAACACTCGGGCCCGGAAACAAACGCCTTGCTTCCGATCGAACGTTGAACGATCTCTGTCCAGTTCTTCTCTGTTAGCCCTGCCTCTGTCAACCAAACCTTGTACGAGGAGTGATCTCGCATCGAACCCAGGCTCTCTTGGGTCAACTCGGGCTCTCCGCTCGTCACCATGCGAGCGCATGTGGTCATACCACCGGGGCGCGTACGACCCACCCCTTGGAGGGGGCGTAGGCACTCGATGGTGGTCATCACGAGGATATCGAGGATCAAACTGCCCGTGGCCTCGACCAAGGTACTGATCTTGGCGGTAACCACGATCTTCACACCGCGGAGGCGATCTCGGGCCATGTGCCAACTGAACTGTGTCTGCAACCACAGATCTGCTATGAATTCTGTTGCGCGACTGAGAAACAGCCGAATTCTGTTCCCCTGCTGCCCGGAGCAGCGCTCGGATCTTCTGCAAACCTCTATCAGCTTCTGAACGGGACGGCTGGATTGACTCTGCTATGCGTGCTGCTGCTGCAACATTTTGGATCCGAGTACGGTATACCCGAGGTTCTTCTCGAAGTTCAGTCAGAAACCGTTGTCGTGCCCGTCGACTGGAACCAAGAATCTGCTGACGGGCACGTCCGTCGAGTGCTTGCTGGAGATTCTCCAGACACGTATGCTCAGCCAAGGTGGCTAAGCGCGCAACCTCCAAGGCCCGAGCCTCGGAGTTCTCCCCAACAATAGGGGTCTGTAGCGCCTGGACATTGCGACGATGCAGCTCTTTCCTCTGCTCCGCAATGAGGGTTTGGGGATAGTATTCGTCATGATCACGCGACGGGTCGCCGCTGCCGCCGCCGCGACGAAATCCAGGCGGACTACGCTGGAAGTTGACCATGAGGACTTCCACTGCAAGATCATTGCTCTCGCACTCGGAAAATGTATCCAAGTGACCAATCAGCAGATCAAATTATCCTAATTTTTTCTAGATTAGGCGTTCAATTTTTTATAATACTATTTATTTAACCGATGCACTCAAGTTTTCTAGATTAGGCATTCAATTTTTTTTATAATACTTATTTAACCGATGCACTCAGGTTCACAGGTGTCTTATTTAAAGAAGGGTAGGAACTGCTGCACCACCCACGGGGAAGAGAGATGCGGTTGCCTAATGTTACCGAGCTCAAATATGTTTTTGAAGGGGGCATGCAATTCATGCTAGTTGTGAAACATGTCACCATGGATACTTTCAAATCTGAGAACTGAGTAGTAACTGGGCAGCTTTAAGAGTTTACTTCTCAAAAATTAGTCCAACAACGGTTCAGAAGCTCAATTTCAAACATTACGGGAGTATTCCCTCTGTAAAGAAATACAAGAGTACTTAGATCACTAAATAGTGATCTAAACGATTCTATATTTCTTTAGAGGGAGTACACACCCTCATTGTGTCGTTCATGCACATAACAACCCGAAGTAAACAACAAATAGCTGAAAAAGCAGATAACACTAATCTCAAGCTAGAGAAACAGAATAAGAGACACTCAGCAACATAGCATTTAACACTGGCCAATACCTTCCAAGAGTGACAAACATGGCTTGCACTGTTGCACAAGGTGGCAAACACCACTTACTAAAAATATATCAAGCAGAAAATAGTATGTAGTAAAATTTATGTAGCTCCATTCAAACAAGACCCTCACTCAAAAAAGTTTCAAATGCAGCCTCTCATATCAGTAGTTCAAGACGAAGACTTCAGGGCGACTCCAGACTCCTGCCCACAGAAGTTTCAGATACAGCTTGCCAGATCAGTAGTTGAAAACGAACACTCCAGGGCCACTCCTTACTCCCACCAAGGCACGTGGGCGGGACTTGGTGCTCCTCCTTGAAACCCTGGAAATTCATACACAAGTTACAATGCCAGATAACATGAGGTATAGTCTACAACAGCAAGCAATTGAGAAACTAAATAGTAACCTGTACTGTCTAATCTTTGTCAGCCAGAATACATCCTCAAATTCATCTACACCCTGTTCCCCCAGGCCATCCACATCACCAATGTTGTCAACCGGTGCAACAGGATGGGCTGCCTGGCGACAAGGTCGGCGATGCTCCACTTGAACCCATGGGTTAGGATTCCCCCTGAGTTGGGGACAGATAAATTAGCCATCAAAGGGAAAAAGACAGACCATCACAACTAAAGACTAAGAAGATTAAAAGTAATAGCACAGGGCAGTACTCAATGTCATCGCAGGCCAGGAAGGGAGCCAGGTCAGCAGGGGGCAGCGCATCAGGCGCTGCATGAGCATAACAAACATTAAAATGAGTTGGTCAATGCCAGTTCAATTCAATACTACAGTATCAGAATGAAAGAAGTAACTAGTCCAGCTTTGTTAACTAATACTCCCTCCGTAAAAAAATATAAGGGCATTTAGTCTTATATTTCTTTACAGAGGGAGTACAAAACAAAGTAGAAACATAACATATGTACATATTGTTATCTGACAGTTCACCTACAGTACAGCACCTTCGATTGACAAACACACGGTCCTAGACAACAAAGGTATGATACGTGTGAAAGATGCATTGCATTGGACTGAACAATTCATTCCAATAAGAGTATAGATACAGAACTATATCTGTCCGAGATGATAAAAGTACTCCACAGAAGAACACAACTAAAATAAAAGAACAACCAAACAGCACAAAAACATTACCACGACAACATATGGCAATTAATATAATGCAACAACTACGATAATAGAGATGCAAGCGTGCAAAATTGCATGAGCATTAACTGAATGATCATTTCAACATAAAAGCATTACAGTAGTACACAAGCACTTAATAGGATACCTTAATAAACATTAATATACTAGGAGAACAGCACATCTAACAATAACAACTTGCTTAGAATTGAAAATATTACTAGCAGCAAAAATAGCCAAGCTTTACAATATGATAACAAAAGCATAAGTGTCCAAAGTGGATATGAAGGACTGAATGTTCCACTCCACATAATAGATCATAGGAATAGATACAGAACTAGTTCAGTGCAAGATGATCAAAATACCCCATAGATGAACACAACTGATATACAGTACTACCAAAATGTACTAGAGAACAGCACCACTACAATACCAAGACAACATATGACTATATAAATATAATGCAACAATGTAACAACAATAAATAGAGATGCTAGTAAGCATTGGACTGAACAGTCATTTCGACATAAAAGCATTACAGTACTGACAGACATCTCTTTTGATATAACCAAAAGGGTTAGGAATTACCATTGAGAACCTTCTGGCCTATGTCAATAACCTTGTCACCCTTAAGGGACTCCTCTGATGAGTAAAGCAACAAGACAAACAATTAGTACATGTGCAGACATAAATAGCACAATAATGACTGACAGATATGTTTGCAGCATAACCATAACTAAGACTACCAAGTTCACAGAAGTACGCATAAATTAAAAGAATTTCGGATTTTAAAATGCATGTTGGTTCGCAAAATTGGATAGCATTTTAGTGAGAAGTCCAGCCACAAACAAGAATCACATAACTGTGCAAAGGAAGGAAACCCTACATTCAGATTAAGTAGCATAACATTGTAGTGTTACAGAAATCTTTATGAAACAAAAAGAGGTGAAATTAATCAAAATCATCCATATATTCAGATTAATTTCACATGAATAACGTATAGAGCAGCTCATGTATATGCTCTAAATCATACAAACACTAACATGACTAACAGCACAACTGGCGAACAAATAATTCCATCACTCCAATGTAACAGGACACCACAACATACCAGGAGAACAGCACAACTAATGCAACAACAACAACAAAAGGCAGCAAAAATAACCAATCTTACAATATGACAACAAAGGCATCATAACTAAACCTCCCACATAGAGCATGCACCCTGGCAACCAAAAAGTGGTGCTGAACAATAAAGTAACAAACAAGATAGAATAGCTGTGCAAAGCAAGAAAACCCTATATTCAGATAAGTTGCATGTATTAGAGTGTTGCAGAAATCCTTAAATATCAAACAAAGATAGGTGAGGTCAATTTAACCACAATCATCCATAGACTCAAATAGAATTCATATGAACATTACTAGTGTATACAGCAGCTGATGCATATGCTTCTGAATATAACGCGATGATATAATTATCTGGCATAGGAGAACATTACTCAGGGTCGCAGTACATAGAGTAGATGCTGTAAACAACAGGGGCTCACGGATCTGGCGTATGAGAGGCAGGAGAGGGGAACGAACGGGACTTAGGGTATAATTACCAGAGTTAATCTCAGCAGATGGTGCCTCCTCGTTGTTCTTCTCTGATGAATCCGCCAGGCCGTTGGTGAGGCCGGCCTCCTTGTCTGCAGAGGCTGCAGAAGCAGAGGCAGATGTAGACAGAACTGAGACCAGATCCGTAAGGAAGGGGGGCGACAGGACGGACAAGGGCTAAACGCGCTTACCCTGGAGGTTGAGGTCGCTCAGGAGAATCTCGTCGGAGAGGGGCACCGGCTTGCCGGAGAGCGTCGCCGTGGCTGGAGCACGCGAACCTGCAGAGGAAAAAGCAACAAACCTAAGAGATGAGAACCAGAGAACAAAGCTACGTACCAGAGATGGATCTGAGAGTGGAGACCAGATCCCTAAGGAAGGAAGGAAGGGGGCGAGAGGAAGGAGAAGAGGTACACGCGATTACCGTGGAGGCTGAGGTCGCTCACGTCGGAGAGGGGCTCCGGCTTGCTGGGGACCGTCGCCATGGCTGGGGTCGGCGAACCTGCAGAGAAACCAGCAAACAAGCCGACCAGCTGAGCACCGGAGAAGAACCACCAGAGATCGGTCGATCTGAGAGCAGGGACAGACAAGACAGGTCTAAACCTCAACGAGAGCTGCGCCGGCGACGAGGGGGGCGGCGAGAGGGGCTCGGCTTACCGCGGCGAGGAGAGCGCGAGGGGGCTGGGGGCGGCGGGGTGGAGAGGGGAGGCGATTAGGTGTACGGGCCCGCGCCTACTGTACATACATAGGACGGTTGGATGGGATTGGGAACGGCATTGTGACTTGGGGGGTTGGGGGAACGGCGTCAGCCAGGTGAGCTGCCGTCACTGCGGGACGGCCGGGTTCGGGTCCGCCGGTGCGGTTCGGCCGGGTCGGACTCGAGCTCGCTCAAATGGGCGTGTGATTGGAGGGGGCGCTTCATCTTTGTTCGTCGCTGCAAAATAACAAGGCCAAATCAATCCTTCTTACCAATTTATTCCCCCCTCTCTTGTAGAACAAGATGGAATTCTTCGATCCTTGTTCCCAACTTGCTCTCTCTCTATATCTCTCTCTCGTGGGCGGATGAATGAAACCCAACCAGCTTTCTTTCTCTTCCCAAACAAGAGAGAAATCAGCCCGTACAAAGGGAGGGCCGGTTTCTCCCTTGTGCGCGAGAGAAGGATAGTTTGGCATCTTGGCGCTCAACGCATGAGCAAGAGCACAAGCATGCTTGTGATGAGAGCCAACAACTTGCTTGGCCTGCTTTGACCCATGAGCTGGCCACCTTTGCATGCTTGCCTTTGCCTTGGCGCACGAGCAGAGCCTTGCATGGTGAGAACCAAGAACTCTTGGCTTTGCTTTGGAGGGAGGAAGAAGAAGAAGAACTACAGGGGTACGGC
>NC_041391.1:712031310-712047586 GCF_002162155.2 Triticum dicoccoides
ATAAAGATAGGAGAACCATGCGGACACGCACCCACCAACCGTCCGTCCCTACAATCGTGGCTTGATATGTGCATCTGCCCGATATTACACGCTACGCCACCCCGTTTTTTAGCAGGTAATCAACCATTTAAAATAGGCAAGAGTTTCCTTGTGCATGGCGCATGCACCACGCGCATGCAGTCCATATATCTTTATTCGCGTCTCACTAAAATAGCACCAGATTGAAAGCTTTCCGTATATATATAATAATGGAGTATGTACTACTAGAATACAACCGTGACACCTATTGCTGGTGGGCGCTAAAGCATGCTCCACCACATCCACATGCTTTGCCTACCCACAAAGCGTATTACAAGCGGGACCGGGTGATTTATTATGCAGGGCCTCGAGTGATGTGACACGCCGAGACGAGCACGCCACGCCAGCGATCCACGAGGAATGCTTTCATTGGACGATCAGTGGTTCACCTCGCCCGTGTGCTTTCTCGAAATCCGAAAATAAATATTTGAAAATATTGTTTTCGCCTATTTAAAAAAAAATTGTCACGAGTTTGATGTTGGTTTTCTTGGTCATGCTTTCAGCATGGTTGATCGTTCGGAGATGGATGCTCATGCTTTTGGTCGCTCGTAAGTCGTCCATCTTCCTCGCCACACGACGGGCATGAATGACCAAACAAGCTATGTGACTGTGCAATGGTGAGACAACCTTGTCATGGTTCGATTCACTGTAGTTGAGTGATTCGTCGCTTCTGCTTTGAACAAGTTGCGGTCGATTATGTGACAATAGTGACATGCATAGTTTTTGGGTGAACAAAATGTGTCACTGCGATAGCATTACGTGATACTTATAACATGGGTGGATCCGACGCTTCACGCTTTTGTATCGATTCTTGAACAAGAAATAAAAAGGCCCGGCCCTACAATCTCAACATGAGCCCGGGACATCCTGGTTCAAAACATATCGGCACTGCGGATATTACAATCTGTAAGTGTTTTAGGCAAAAATTGCCATGAGCATGGCCTTTTCGTCAAGCTTCGGGCTCGGGCGGTCGGGCCATACTCGACAATGTAATGTGCTCAATGCCCCAAAAGATGCTCTTCAGCCCAGTCCTCAAGGCATCATCACCATAGCTCCGCCACCCACCCCGGCGTCGACGATTATGTCTTAAGCTTGTTATCATCTACTTGCCCGTGGTGACGAAGCCCTAAGCTTCTTATCATTGTCTTGCTCGCGGCGGCCATGTCCCGAGCTCATTATCATCGCTTTTGCCCTGTGATGACCACACGTCCCAATCTTGCTATCTTCGCCTCACCCGTGGCGACCATGTCCCAAGCTCATTATCATCGCCTTGCCCGCGACGACCATGTTTCAAACTTGTTATTCCCGCTTCACCCGTGGCGACCATGTCCCGAGCTCATTATCATCGCTTTGCCTATGGCGACCATGTCCCGAGCTTGCTATCCTTGGTTCGCACGTGGCGACCATGTCCCAAGCTCATTGCTCGGTTCGTCACGGTGAAGATATTGTCGTCGGTCATTTCATTCATCTATGGCAGTCTTGGGTCGCTTTCGAATGTTTAGGATGGTTTATGGCCGCGGGTGGCGAGCCTCTTGGCCGTCCGTTGACAGGCGTCAAGGCACGCGGTGGACAAGTGGCTAACGCCGACGGCGCCGCTCATGTTACGTTTTTCTTGCTAATAATGTGTCGAGTAGCGTTTTGTTTATATATACTCCCTGCATCCCATTATATAAGAGTGTTTTTGACAGAGGGAGTAGCTTTTATAAAAGGTATTTGTGTTTTATCTCTATGTATGTATGTATGACCTGGTTTGTCACGAGCCCGTTGAAACAGTGGTCTGCGGACCCTTTGTAAATCGGAGATGATGTTTGTTCTTGTTTTTCGGTTGAAGAAGAGGAGGTTTGTTCGTGTTGACAAAAGTTGTGCACTAGGAGAAATTTTTACTCCGAGGACTCGACCTACACATGAGCAGAGCGATACAGTCAAAGTGCATGCGTATATGCGATGCGTGTCCGCCAAACCTGCATGCACCGTACTCATAGCTGGTGTGCCGTAGCCGGGCCCACAGTGACACCCGGCTCTGGGAGGTTAGTTTGGTCCAGTATAATTGTGGAGGTGGGCTCGACGACTTTTTTTCCTGGATCTAGCATACTCTGGGACGCTGGGGGAGACCCATGCACGGAATTATTCACTGAAAGGCGGGGCCAACTCGGTATCGAGCCCACATGTAAGTGGGTGACGTGCGACCTCGCCTTGCTACGACGAGTACCGGGGCGCTGTGGCCTCGTGCTCTCGCGTGCCTGCGGCCGGGGCTCGCGCGGACTATTTTTGTTGTCAAATACTCCCTCCGTTCGAAATTACTTGTATTGAAAATGCATGTATCTAAAACTAAAATACGTCTAGATACATCCATTTTCGTGACAAGTAATTCCGAACAGAAGGAGTACTCGCAAGTGGGCTGGGGCCGAAAGCTGAATTATCGCAGAGACAGACAAGGCAATATGCCGTATTTGATTCAAAGGAATTCTACTGTATAGTATTATTTATAGAGGACTGAAATCCTTAGTAATTTTTTTTATGTTGGCCCTTTGATCACATGATATTTTTCCTATGAAATCTTTTGTGCTACAGGTTATAGGAAATGTAACATCCACTCTAACCTTTTTTTTACAATTTTTCTGTTTTTCATGTGGCATCAAACACTCCTTACTAATCCTATATGATTCAAGCAATGGCGGAGCCAGCCAGCTGAAGGAGCCGGGGCAAAGTCTTTACACAGCTATGTTGCCCAGCATTTGCCCAAGTAATTAGTAATGCTAATCATGGTTTCTCTGTATTATTTAGTGAAGAATGGCAGGAGCAGCCCGGGCAGCTGCCCCAGGTCGCCGGGAGCTAGCTCCGCCACTGGATTCAAGTTGGCATGCCCTCGTACTCCGCCATGGTGAAGCCAACAACTGGCTTCGGCTCCGTCGCCACCTCCTCCCCTCCATGTGTTGCGACTCCTGCTCCTCTTCCAGCTATGGCAAGGGATGCAGGTCTGCTAAGAACCGAACGGCACGCCTAGCCCAGCTCTCCTAGAGAAAATGGACACGCGAAGAAGGTGGGAACGGATGTGACTAGGCCTGGGACACCGTCAGGCTCTGACACTCGGATAGCGAGCCGGAGGGGTGCCACACGACCTTCACGCCCCCACCCGAGGAGACGATGGGTTTCCGGACGTTTACGTGTGAAACCCGATTGTCAGCACGACGTGGCGGATGTACTCGGACCGTCTCATATCCGCCGTACATAAAAATGGGTTGGATATAGGGAGTGACAGACAGCCCGAAAGTCTGAGGCCAATTTGAAACGTCCAGGTGGTTTGGTTTTTTTACGGGCTACACGGTACACAAATCCGGTCCACAAACATCTTTTAAGAGAAAATTCGGTCCATACGACGGGCATGGTTCTTAAACTAGCTGTCATTCTGCCCAAAATGGTCATGGAGCTGGCATATTATTTTTTACAATGTAAAAGGACCAGGAATTACCGTGAGAATCTACTACTCTGTTGCCTCCTGGACTCTGTCTACCGCTACAGCAAAGCAGAGATGCCCGAGCAGCGCGCGTGGGGGAGATGACTTCTTTGGACACCTCGCCTGCGGCTGCGTGCGCGGATTCCCTCGTCGCGCCGCTCGATCGGGCCAGTGTCACAGCACGGGACCCACACAGCCGGTCAGCCGGATGGGCGAGAGAGAGAACCCGACGGAGTGCTCCTCCTGTCCTGTGACGCATCCACTTTTTCTTACCGTTGGTGGTCTCGTTGTTGGACACTGGACACTGAGCTCTGGCCGACGTTTTTCCTTTTTCTTTCGCAATATATATAAATATCTCTCGTCGAAGCTGCTGAGAGTTGCCTGGGGAGTTGCCGAGTTGGGCGCAAGACGGCACCGGATTGGCCACACCACGTCACCGATTCCGCGCGGCGCGCTCTCATTGGCTGGCTTGACGTGGTGTGCTTCCTCTGATTGGTTGGTGCTCGTGTTTCCGTCGATGGGACACTTCTTCTTTCATAGCCCGCCATTTCGAGGAGTACGAAATTTTGGGCGGTGGCAGTACTTGTACAAGCCGCGTTTTTTCTTTGCGGGGGCAAGCCGCGTTTGGGTTAAAGTGTTGGTAAATTATTTTTATTATTAACCTATCTATGCTGACTAGATTTTGTACGTAATCCCTCCGTCACAAGTTTCGTACTACTTAACTTGAGACACTTATTTTATTTTAAGACAGACTAGTACAAATACCCGTGCGTTGCACCGGGCGAGAAAAAGGACACGACCTGCTTCATGTGCCAAAAATCGTATATCCCTAACAACATTATTGAGAAATCAATTAAGCGTGTGCTTAGCCTAAAAAAATCTGCTTCATGTGCCATTGTGCATTATTTTTTTATATCCGATTTTAATAAATGTGGATGATAAGGTTAAACGTAGAAATTTTCTTATTTTTAATAAAAGTTAACATTTACATAAAAATCGGAACAATTTTTTAAGAATAGTTAACGTTTTTAGTAAATTGGAACGTTTCTCCAAAAACGAATTTTTTAATAGATGTTTTTTAAAGAATGTTTTGTCTTTTTGAATTTTATATTTTATTTGTAATTGTTTTTTGCACTATTTGGGCTTGGACCAAACATAACAACTTGCCTACACAAACACGCACGCTCTCAGAAAAAGAAGCACTCTCGTTGCGAGATGAACTGCACACACGGTCTCTCTTCCTGTTCCCCATCTCATTATCCCTAGTAAACATGAACCGTAACATAATTTGCATGTTTGAAAAGTCGCACGGGATTCAGATATGTTGGCTAAAGCAAATGCATAAACAAATTCTGATGTTGTTGCTCCATGCAGTCCCCTTGTGCAGCCTTGCTGAAGAAGGGATTCAGCCATCTAGTCTATAGCAAATACGTAAGTCAATGCCTCACTATGAAATGGATAAACCTTATGGCTCTCTTAAACGCAAACAATGATAATTCTTGTGGGATCTTCTCTCACATAAAGTGTGAAAATTGCAAGAGCAGGACAAATAATCGTACAGAAAAGATAAATTGAGCACTGAGACATCGAAGTAAATCAGAGCTAGTCATGATCCACCCACCCAATTGCTCTGTTGGCTTCATGTATTTGCTCACCTCTCAACAAAGCGACCACTATAACATTGTACTTCCCTAAATAGTGTTCCTCTATGTCGTCGCATGGTTTCATTCGAGTTTTTTTCCGCTATTATTCACCAATGAACATAGAAAGGGGTCACCAAAGGTATCTTCAGATATAACTTATCCAGGGCCATTGATAACCCACAAGTGTAGGGGATAATTGTAGCCTCTTTCGGTAAGTAAGAGTGTTGAACCCAATGAGGAGCTAAAGGTACAACAAATATTCTCTCAAGTCCTATCTGCCACTGATAGGACTCTACACACGCTTAGTGTTCGCTTTACCTAGAACAATTATGAAACTAGAAGTACTTTGTAGGTGTTGTTGGATAGGTTTGCAAGATAATAAAGAGCACATAAATATAAATTAGGGACTATTTAGATAAAGAAGCAATAAAATAAATATATCGAGTGCGGAAAAGTGGTGGTAGGAGTTGTGAAATTGTCCCTAAGCAATTGACTACTTTACTAGACTGGTAGCAAGTTTTATGTGGGAGAGGCATAAGCTAACATACTTTCTCTTTTTGAACCATATGCACTTATGATTGGAACTCTAGCAAGTACCCGCAACTACTAAAGATCATTAAGGTAAAACCCAACCATAGCATTAAAGCATCAAGTCCCCTTTATCCCATACGCCACAACCCCCTTACTCGGGTTTATGCTTCTGTCACTCAAGCAACCCACTATAAGCGAATCATGAACATATTGCAACACCCTACAGCGGGAATCCCTCACGCTTGCGTGACACTGAGGGCACAATAGGACAGCAACATAACCACAAGCAAATTAAACCAATCATAGCAATTCATCAATCACTGGTAGGAAAACAAAATCTACTCAGACATCATAGGATGGCAACACATCATTGGATAATAATATGAAGCATAAAGCACCATGTTCAAGTAGAGGGTACAACGGGTTGTGGGAGAGTGAACCGCTGAATATAGATGGGGGAAGGTGATGGAGATGTTGGTAAAGATGGCGGAGGTGTTGGTGAAGATCGCGGTGATGATGATGGCCCCCGGTGGCGTTTCGGCGCCACCGGAAGCTAGGGTGAGAGAGCACCCCTTATTCTTCTTCTTCCTTGACCTTCTCCCTAGATGGGAGAAGGGTTTCCCCTCTGGTCCTTGGCTCCCATGGCGTGGGAGGGACGAGAGCCCCTCCGAGATTGGATCTGTCTCTCCGTCTCTCTCTATTTTTGCGTTCCCCGATTCTGCCCTTCCACCATTTCTTATATATCCGGAGATCTGTAACTCCGATTGGACTGAAATTTTCGCCCAGATTTTTCTCTGAAAATTATCTTTTTTGCGGCAAAAGAAGAGCGTCAACCGCCTTACGGGGTGCCCACGAGGGTCAGGGGCGCGCCTGCCCCCCTGGCTCGTGGCTCCCTCGGGCACCGTCTCTTGGTTTTTCTTCCCAAAAATCATAAATATTCCAAAAATGATCTCCGTTCGTTTTTATCCCGTTTGGACTCTGTTTGATATGGGGTTTCTGCGAAACATAAAACATGCAACAAACAGGAACTGACACTGGGCACTGGATCAATATGTTAATCCAAAAAAATAGTATAAAAAGTTGCCAAAAGTATATGAAAGTTGAATAATATTGGCATGGAACAATAAAAAATTATAGATACGACAAAGACGTATCAGCATCCCCAATTTTAATTCCTGCTCGTCCCTGAGTAGGTAAATGATAAAAAAGATAATTTTTAATGTGGAATGCTACCTAGCATAATCTTGATCATATGTCTAATCATGGCATGAATATTAAGACACGAGTGATTCAAAGCAATAGTCTATCATTTGACATAAAAACAATAATACTTCGAGCTTACTAATAAAACAATCATGTCTTTTCAAAACAACATGACCAAATAAAGTTATCCCTAGAAAATCATATAGTCTGATTATGCTCCATCTTCATCACACAAAATATTCAAATCATGCACAACCCTGATGACAAGCCAAGCAATTGTTTCAAACTTTTGACGTTCTCAAGCCTTTTCAACTTTCACGCAATACATGAGCGTGAGCCATGGATATAGCACTATAGGTGGAATAGAGTATGATGGTGGAGGCTGTGTGGAGAAGACAAAAAGGGAGAAAGTCTCACATCAACGCGGCTAATCAACGGGCTATGGAGATGCCCATCAATTGATGTCAATGCGAGGAGTAGGGATTGACATGCAACGGATGCACTAAGAGCTATAAGTGTATGAAAGCTCAAACTAAAACTAAGTGGGTGTGCATCCAACTTGCTTGCTCATGAAGACCTAGGGCATTTGAGGAAGCCTATCGTCGGAATATACAAATCAAGTTCTATAATGAAAATTCCCACTAGTATATGAAAGTGACAATATAGGAGACTCTCTATATGAAGAACATGGTGCTACTTTGAAGCACAAGTGTGGTAAAAGGATAGTAACATTGCCCCTCTTTTTTTGGGCGGGCTTCTTTGGCCCCCCTTTTTTAATTTAGGTTTCTTTGGCCTCTTTTTTTATGGGGCAATGCTCTATATGATGATCATCACACTTTTATTTACTTACAACTCAATATTACAACTCGATATTAGAACAAAGATATGACTCTATATGAATGCCTCCGGCGGTGTACCGGGATGTGCAATGATCTAGCATAGCAAAGATATCAAAAAACGGACAAGCCATGAAAACATCATGCTAGCTATCTTACGATCATGCAAGGCAATATGACAATGAATGCTCAAGTCATGTATATGATGATGATGGAAGTTGCATGGCAATATATCTCGGAATGGCTATGGAAATGCCATGATAGGTAGGTATGGTGGCTGTTTTGAGGAAGATACTAGATCACGTTGTCGCGCCCGTTCATTTTTTAACGAATTAATTAAAATATCCATAAATACATGAAGTTACCAAACACGAATGTTGAATTTGCATAACTTGATTCATACATTTGGGTTTGTGGTTGTAGTGTGGAAGTGAAGATTGGGCGCACATTGCCATGCCACGACCATCCATTTTGATGAATGAACATTAGACGTATATAAGAAATGTGGACGGATTAAATTCATAGTTTTAAATAGCCGGCTATAGCTCCACTATAGCCTTTTCAGCAGGGTGCCGCTAAATGGTCGCCTTCATCAAAAGCCTGCTACAGCCCGCTATAGCTGATTTGAAGGCTCGCCGCTATTTTCCATAGCCTGCTATTTAAAACATTGTTAAATTCCTTTGAAATTCCAACATTCATTCATGGTATGAGATTGAAAAGAATAAACACACATATGGTTATAAAAAAAGATGATCTGATACTTGAACTCTTGCCAGAGCATTGCGCTAGTAAATAAAGCTTTGAAAAATGTGAGGAAGATGATATGAAGCCTTCCTCGGCAACCACATTATTGAAGAAAAAAACACAGGAAAACATAAAAAAAATTCTGAAGGATTACCTTGATATTTCCAAGTGACATGGTGAATTTTTCCTTCAGGCGTTATTTCTTCAGATTTTCTAAAGAAATATCCTTTCTTTAATTAGGAGCCATCTTTAGCACAAGAGTGACCTGGTTGGTTCTTGTTTCTGAAGTCCTAACAAAAACAATGGATAGCTGAAGTGGAGTTTTCAACTTTGGTTTGGTGCACGTATGAGTTAATCTTCTGTATAATTAGGCTTAAAACTGAATGCTGGATTCATGAGAAACATTAGGCAATCGTTCAGTTAGCATCCATAAGATACCTGAATAGGGAGGTAGATCACGGAGAGCAGGGCAGGAACTGTAGTGTGCAGTTATGCTATTTGGTGTCCATTAAGGATTTAGAGGCGAGACTGAGGAGAGAAGGAGGATGGCAGTGGATTGATAACGCTACCGGCAAGCTCTGGGACAAAGCACAACCAGAGAGAAGCAGTTGTTGCCCTTCCCACCTGTCGGTGTCAAAACCGGCGGATCTCGGGTAGGGGGTCCCGATCTGTGCGTCTAAGGCTAATGGTAACAGGAGGCAAGGAACACAATGTTTTACCCAGGTTCGGGCCCTCTCGATGGAGGTAAAACCCTACTTCCTGCTTGATTGATCTTGATGATATGAGTATTACAAGAGTTGATCTACCACGAGATCGTAGAGGCTAAACCCTAGAAGCTAGCCTATGATGATTATGAATGTTGTGATTGCCCCTATACGGACCAAACCCTCCAGTTTATATAGACACCGGGGGGGGGGGGGCACGGCTAGGGTTTACACAGAGTCGGTTACAAAGAAGGAAATCTAATATCTGGATCACCAAGCTTGTCTTCCACGCAAAGGAGAGTCCCATCCGGACGCGGGACAAAGTCTTGAGTCTTGTATCTTCACGGTCCAACATGTTGAAAATATGCCCTAGAGGCAATAATAAAATGGTTATTATTATATTTCTTTGTTCATGATAATTGTTTGTTATTCATGCTATATTTGTGTTATCCGGAAATCGTAATACACGTGTGAATACATAGACCACAACATGTCCCTACTGAGCCTCTAGTTGACTAGCTTGTTGATCAACAGATAGTCATGGTTTCCTGACTATGGGCATTGGATGTCATTGATAACGGGATCACATCATTAGGAGAATGATGTGATGGACAAGACCCAATCCTAAGCGTAGCACAAAGATCGTGTAGTTCGTTTTGCTAGAGCTTTTCCAAATGTCAAGTATCATTTCCCTAGACCATGAGATTGTGCAACTCCCGGATACCGTAGGAGTGCTTTGGGTGTGCCAAACGTCACAACGTAACTGGGTGACTATAAAGGTACACTACGGGTATCTCCGAAAGTGTCTGTTGAGTTGGCACGAATCGAGACTAGGATTTGTCACTCCGTATGACGGAGAGGTATCTCTGGGCCCACTCGGTAATGCATCATCATAATGAGCTCAAGGTGACCAAGTGTCTGGTCACGGGATCATGCATTACGGTACGAGTAAAGTGACTTGCCGGTAACGAGATTAAACGAGGTATTGGGATACCGACGATCGAGTCTCGGGCAAGTAACGTACCGATTGACAAAGGGAATTGTATATGGGATTGAGTAAATCCTCGACATCGTGGTTCATCCGATGAGATCATTGTCGGTGTCAAAACCGGCGGATCTCGGGTAGGGGTCCCGAACTGTGCGTCTAGGCGGATGGTAACAGGAGACAAGGGACACAATGTTTTTACCCAGGTTCGGGCCCTCTCGATGGAGGTAAAACCCTACTCCTGCTTGATCAATATTGATGATATGGGTAGTACAAGAGTAGATCTACCACGAGATCAAGGAGGCTAAACCCTAGAAGCTAGCCTATGGTATGATTGTTGATGTTGAAGTTGTTGTGTCCTACGGACTAAAACCCTCCGGTTTATATAGACACCGGATAGGTTAGGGTTACACAGAGTCGGTTACAATGGTAGGAGATCTACATATCCGTATCGCCAAGCTTGCCTTCCACGCCAAGGAAAGTCGCATCTGGACACGGGACGAAGTCTTCAATCTTGTATCTTCATAGTCTTGGAGTCCGGCCATGACGATAGTCCGGCTATCCGGACACCCCCTAGTCCGGGACTCCCTCAGTAGCCCCCGAACTAGGCTTAAATGACGATGAGTCCGGCGCGTTGATTGTCTTCGGCATTGCGAGGCGGGTTCTTCTCCAAATTCCATATACTTGTCAAATAGTGTCCGGCTTCTGATAAATGCTGCGCTCTTCAGCTTCTACGCCCAATAATGGCAATCTTCCACGTGTTTGAATGAATGCGAACAGTCAGGGTATTTTTACAATTACCCCCCTAGCCGCGCAAATGAGCCGCCCATAAAAGGGGCAAGGATCTAGATCCGAGTCACACCATCTCCCCCTTTGCAAGCTTTCATCGGAGCGCCTCTGACCCAGATCCATTCCATCATGGACAGTCGACGCGGCTCCTCTTCTTGCGCTCCCAGCCCTCAGCCAGGAAATTGGGAGAGATGCTCAGTCCCTCATAATGATCTAGTTATACTCCAAACCAAGGGATTTCTCCCCCCAGCCTTCTTGGTTCCGGTTCGAGCCGAACTTGCCACCTACAAGGGCGGAAAGCAAGCGGAGAGCGTCCCCGATCCCTCTAAAGGAGAGCGGGTGTGCTTCATCTCTTATCTAGTAAGAGGCCTCAGATCTCCCATCCATCCGTTTCTCCGAGGGCTCTTGGAGTTCTACGGCCTCCAATTGCACCATCTTACTCCTGCCTCCATCCTGCACATTGCGGGCTTTGTGGCCCTCTGCGGACTATTCTTGGGCGTTGAGGCTCACTTCGGATTGTGGAAGAGAATATTCTGCCTAGTGCCCCATTCTCATGAGGGGTCAATATATCAAGTGGGCGGAGCCGAGCTATGGCGCATCGCCGGGACCGGATACCTGTCCGGAACCTCAAAGAAGGCGTCTGAAGACTGGCCTTCAGAATGGTTTTACATGGAGGACGTCCCGCTGCCGGATCCTGTTTGGATCAGCCTTTCGGAGTTCAACAATGCTCCTCTGAAGAAGCGCCTAAGCTGGCGCCCTCGGAGCCCCCGGAGAGAAGATGACCAGGACGTCCGTTATTTGATGAGCCGAATAAGGTTACTGGCTCATGCCGGATTGACCATGCCAGGAGTCATGGCAATCTGCATTATGAGGGAGTGCAGTCGCTTCAATACAGAGGCCACCCCATGTGGGACTTCAACGGGGAGGACGATGCCACCCGCCATGGCTGCAAAGGACCGGAATCGGTCACCGAACTGGTGAAGACCTTATCTGCCATGTACAAAGGAGAGGAGGAGGATTTCCTCCGTCTCAACCCACTGAAGGAGTTTTCTTCGAGTAATCCTCGAAGCTGGGTAAGCAAACATCTTCGTGATCTGCCAGATCCATGTTCCCATAGTTAAATATCTCATTCCATGGTTTTTTGCGCAGGACCTGCGCCGGACTGTGGAGAAGATACACAGCCCGCCCCCACAACCCGAGGATCCGGAACGGTCCCTCGATCCGACCTCCGAAGAGGATCCGGATATAAAGGTGGAGTTGATCGATGGGGTATTCTACCAACTTAGCATCGACAACGCGTTGGTCGCCATTACGGCGGATTACCCCAGAATATTTCCAGCCTCACAGGTAAAGGAGACCGAGATCCCAAAATCCTGATAACGACCCATCCATGCTTTATTTTGGATCACCGTATACCAATGGTGTTTCGCAGGGGGCACCTTCGAGGCAGGAAGCCGAGCCTGCGGCGGCTGGCCAACAAAGGGCAGTGCGGCCCCGCAGGCTAAAAAGGAGTGCGGTCCGGATCGAAAATCCGCCGCAATGGTATGGCAAGTCACCGTACTCCTAGGATTGATTCCTGGAAGGTGTACTAACGCCGATACTCTTTTAAGGAAAAAGAGCGCTCGCGGGACTGAGTCCGGAGAGGTTTGTTGGAAATATGCCCTAGAGGCAATAATAAATTGATTATTATTATATTTCCTTGTTCATGATAATCGTTTATTATCCATGCTAGAATTGTATTGATAGGAAACTCAGATACATGTGTGGATACATAGACAACACTATGTCCCTAGTAAGCCTCTAGTTGACTAGCTCGTTGATCAATAGATGGTTACGGTTTCCTGACCATGGACATTGGATGTCGTTGATAACGGGATCACATCATTAGGAGAATGATGTGATGGACAAGACCCAATCCTAAGCCTAGCACAAGATCATGTAGTTCGTATGCTAAAGCTTTTCTAATGTCAAGTATCATTTCCTTAGACCATGAGATTGTGCAACTCCCGGATACCGTAGGAGTGCTTTGGGTGTGCCAAACGTCACAACGTAACTGGGTGGCTATGAAGGTACACTACGGGTATCTCTGAAAGTGTCTGTTGGGTTGGCACGAATCGAGATTGGGATTTTGTCACTCCGTGTAAACGGAGAGGTATCTCTGGGCCCACTCGGTAGGACATCATCATAATGTGCACAATGTGACCAAGGGGTTGATCACGGGATGATGTGTTACGGAACGAGTAAAGAGACTTGCCGGTAACGAGATTGAACAAGGTATCGGTATACCGACGATCGAATCTCGGGCAAGTACCATACCGTTAGACAAAGGGAATTGTATACGGGATCGATTGAGTCCTTGACATCGTGGTTCATCCGATGAGATCATCGTGGAACATGTGGGAGCCAACATGGGTATCCAGATCCCGCTGTTGGTTATTGACCGGAGAACATCTCGGTCATGTCTGCATGTCTCCCGAACCCGTAGGGTCTACACACTTAAGGTTCGATGACGCTAGGGTTATAAAGGAAGCTTGTATGTGGTTACCGAATGTTGTTCGGAGTCCCGGATGAGATCCCGGACGTCACGAGGAGTTCCGGAATGGTCCGGAGGTAAAGATTTATATATAGGAAGTCCTGTTTCGGCCATCGGGACAAGTTTCGGGGTCATCGGTATTGTACCGGGACCACCGGAAGGGTCCCGGGGCCCACCGGGTGGGGCCACCTACCCCGGGGGGCCACATGGGCTGTAGGGGGTGCGCCTTGGCCTACATGGGCCAAGGGCACCAGCCCCAAGAGGCCCATGCGCCTAGGGAACCCTAGAGGGAAGAGTCCTCAAAGGGGAAGGCACCTCCGAGGTGCCTTGGGGAGGATGGACTCCTCCCCCCCTCTTGGCCGCACCCTTTTCTTGGAGTAGGGGGCAAGGCTGCGCCTTCCCCCTCTCCCCTGCCCCTATATATAGTGGAGGGGAGGGAGGGCATCCATACCTGAGCCCTTGGCGCCTCCCTCCCTCCCGTGACACCTCCTCCTCTCCCGTAGGTGCTTGGCGAAGCCCTGCAGGATTGCCACGCTCCTCCATCACCACCACGCCGTTGTGCTGCTGCTGGATGGAGTCTTCCTCAACCTCCCCCTCTCTCCTTGCTGGATCAAGGCGTGGGAGACATCGTCGAGCTGTACGTGTGTTGAACGCGGAGGTGCTGTCCGTTCGGCACTAGGATCATCGGTGATCTGAATCACGACGAGTACGACTCCATCAACCCCGTTCACTTGAACGCTTCTGCTTAGCGATCTACAAGGGTATGTAGATGCACTCTCCTTCCTCTTTCTACTCGTTGCTGGTCTCTCCATAGATAGATCTTGGTGATTCGTAGGAAAATTTTTGAATTTCTGCTACGTTCCCCAACAAGGTTGCCTATCGAACCTTTACCGGCCAGGCTTCAAAGCCGGGTCCGGAGGTGGAGGCGAGCACGAGGCGTGCGTCGGATGCTCCTCCGACAGAGAATGCCGACATGTTGTCCGCCACCAACTCCGAGGTGGAGAGCACCTTGAACCACAGGCGCCGCCGGACAGTTCTTCGTGACGCGTGTTTCTCCCAGGAGGCCTTAAATGCCTTTGATTCGGGAGATGCGCACCTCCGTGCCGCTCAAGATGGACTAGCCAGAGCCACGGAGCAGTATGTGAAGGTCATACGGGTAAGTAAATTTGACAGTTATATATATCAGTAGCCCCCCAGACTTAAAATAGTTAGAATAACTGATTTAAGGATCACTTGTTATGCAGGATCTTACAAAAAAGAATACCCGACTGTTCCAGGAGCTCAAAGAGTGCAAAGCCCAACTTGAGGCCGCACTAGCCGCTGCAGGGGGAGCGACAGAGACCCCCGCTGGTAATATATGCTTCGAAAGATAAATAATTTGGGAAGTGCAGCGTGTCTGTAAAGCTGACAAAAACATTGCAGATGGCGCCGGACTGGATCCGGACAAGCAACAGCTCTTACGCCAGTTAAAGGCTGGCGAGAGCGTGCTTACAAGGGTGCGGCAGGAGAAGAATAACCTCCAAGACGCCAACACCAAGCTGGGTGAGGAACTGAAGGACGTTCGTGCCCAGTTATCTGACTCCGTAAAGGAGAATCGGCGGCTTCGTCGCGGCATTTTCAGTAAGTGCTTGAGCGAACTTTGAAAGATTTCGGCGAGGAAGGCGACTAACATAAACATGTATGTAGGTTTGCTCACAGGTCGTCCTGAGGAGGAGATGCCCAATTCTTTGGGTGATCTCCATCCCGAATTGTGTCAGCTGCACGAACGAGTCCGGCAGGTGATGTAAGGCATCGGCCAAGCCTTGTGGCCATCTATCTCCCTGCCCGAAGGTATTGGGGAGCTGGCGGAGCGGCTTCAAGGGGCACGGCGGCGTTTCCGGCTATGGAAGATATCGGCCTGCCATCAAGGCGTCAGGGAGGCCTGGGCCATGGTGAAGACACGGTACACGAAGGCTGACCCAAACCACATGGCCGAGGTCGAACCTGTGGGGCCGGATGGGAGGGAGATCCCTGTAAGCTTAGTGTACGGCCAAGTAGAATTGGCCGCCAAGTATTCCCAGCAAGATTCAAAATTAGATAGCCTATTAGATGGCATTGAGTAGGAATACAATGAGTCGAATTGACTATGTAAAAATATGACATGAAAGACATGTCCTCTAGCCGGATTGTAGATCGTTTGTCGTAGCGGACCTTTTCGCTTCAACCTCCGGACCCAATAGTCCGGAGTGTGTCCGAATACCCTCGTGGTTATATAAGAACCGTGGTATGCATGGAGACAAGGCGTAGGGGTCATTGTTGCTGTATCAGACAAGTGCCCAACTAGTTATGCGATATTACATGGGTAGTAAGAAGCATCTTCCAGGGAGAATAGTTCCGTTAAGGGTTCCTTTCGCTGGGGTGCATGCCCTAAAGTGCATGTCAAAGCTGCTATGAAAGTAGAGAATCATCTGGGGGCAGATGGGTAAAAAGTTAAAAAATCATCTTTCAATTCATCGACCGAATATTCCCTTAAGAACGCTACACTAGTAGAAAAAGGGCCTATAGTCCCGGTTGGTGAGGGCCTTTAGTCCCGGTTCATGAACCGGGACTAAAGGGTCGGTACTAATGCCCTGACCCTTTAGTCCCGGTTCAATCCAGAACCGGGACAGATGGGCCTCCACGTGGCCTGTCCGCTGAGCCCAGGCAGGAGGGCCTTTGGTCCCGGTTGGTGGCACCAACCGGGACCAATAGGCATCCACGCGTCAGCATTTCTGTGGCTGGGGTTTTTGTTTTTTTT
>NC_041391.1:712048023-712053938 GCF_002162155.2 Triticum dicoccoides
AGGGGGGGGGGGGTTTGGGGGGTTTTGGGGGGGTTAATTTAGGTGTTTCATATATTGTGCTATAGCTAGCTAATTAATAGAGAGAAGTGTCCTCTCTTTTGTCCATGCTTGGTCGACGCTACGTACCATACATACGTATAGAGAGGACTAGCTAGACACGCTAGCTAGCTAGTAAGCAAACAGAAGATCGTCATGAACATATATGCATACAGAGAGAAGTGATATCGACCACCTCTCCTTCTCCGAGAGATTGGTTGAACAACAAGTTCTCGTATATCTATCCGACACTACCGGCTACATATATACAATAATTATCTTTTACAAATATATAATCTCCTAACATACGGACGCGTGGTCCACATAGTATTCTCCGTCTTCAGCGATCACGTGGTCAAGAAAGAATGCCGCCAATTCCTCTTGAATTGCTCGCATGCGATCTGGTGCTAGGAGTTCATCCCGCATCCGAAACATCTAATTTTAAGAAGGGGGTCAATACATATATATATATATATGAATGGATGAAACTCAACAAAAATGATGGTAATAAAATAAAATTGTGAATATTGTTATTTACGCACTTCATATTGTTTGTCGGAGTAGCCCCGCTCACAGGTCGTGTGGCGGATGGACTCGCAAATGTAGTATCCACAGAAATCATTCCCTTGTTCCTGCCACAACCACTTTACAAGAAATAGAGGTCAATCAAACTGATAATTAGCAAGCATGCTAAATGGTATTGATGAAACTAGCGCTTGAATCACTAGGAGATGCGTGGAATATGCTACTACATAGTACTTACTTTCGGGTGCCTAAATTGCAGCTTCTTCGGTAGTCCCGGAGCTTTTTTGGTGAATTTTCTCCAAGCCCTGCCATACAAAGAAAACAATTACTTGATATCAGAAATGAACAAAGTTGCTGATATGGTGCATAATGATCGATTTAACTTACTTCTCGAGCATTTCAGTCATGTCCGCATACTCCTTGGGATCTTTTCGCTTGGAGTCTAAGACAGTTACTACTCCCTTCTCAAGCTTAATCTCTAGGAGAATATAGTGGTACCTGCGCACACATGCATAACTCATCAATATTACATTTCTATAACCTGGACTAATAAGGAAACCGAATATGCCACAAGACAGTAACACTAACTTGAAGTTGTAAGGAAAGAGTATTATATCTTTGTGTTCATTTATTTCCAACGATCGTAGCAAGTTGGCCTCGGTTTCTTGGGCACGATATTTAACCTCAGTTGCATCTATGAGATACGTGTTAATGAACCCAATATCTCCCACTTGTCTTTTCTTCAATTCGGCGATCTTCAATCTGCATAATATAGTGAGGATAATTATAAATACATGCAATGAAAGGGCTGAGTTATATAGAGAGACTTAATGATAGAAGTAGTACTACTTATAGATAGTAGCAGGTGACCGTTGATTTATCGATGGCCAATTGATTGAAAAACTGATAGAACTCCTCAAATGGAATAGGCAACAGTTCAATTCCAAGGAGGTCATGCTCCTTTTTAACTCTCACATACAAAGTACTCCTCCCCTCAGACTCTTTGCAGGTTTTCATGTACCAATCATGCAATCTTCGCATCATCGTTGATAGAGAACTTTCATCTTTGACGAGAGGCTTCCCGTACTCGTATCTTTGTATCTGCACCTCCAAGAAATCATAATGTACATCGTTGGGCAGGTAATCTGCAGGATTGCCATAACCGGGCACCATCCTCGGATCGACGATGTCGCTAGCAGGCACCTTGAGCGGGGGGGCACGATTGCTTCGCTTGTTCGCCGAGCTGGGCAATTTGTTTCCCAGCTCTTCGTTCTTTCATCCTTTGATCACTTTTAGTACTTCCCGACCTCTCCGCTTCGGCAAATGCCTTTCCAATAATGCGCTCATAGTTGCCTTTCGGTGGAGACTTGGGTGGTTTTGTCAGGGCAGCCAGAGTGCGCTTCACTTTCACCGGATCTACCTTCTCCTCCGGAGGTGGATGTCTCTTTGCTTTCAACCCTTGAAACCAGTCATCCACTTCGGTCTGCGCGATCTTCGCGTTTTCCTCCTCGCTCCTCTCGTACGGTAACTTCTCTGGAGTCTTCAGAGAAGGACCGAATCTGTATCTCCTCCCGCCTTTGGCTGTACTGCTAGACGCCGGCAGAGCAGACGGAGCGGATGTCTTCTTTCCTTGCTTACGAGGCGGAGGAGAAGGACTATGACACGCCGGAGCAGCCGGAGCGGCGGCGGGTCTCTTCCGCCTTTGCTGACGAGGCGGAGAAGGAGGGGGCTGGCTGCTCGGGCGCGCCGGCGCAGGCGGAGAAGGAGGCGGAGTGCCGCCACGCGCCGGAGAAGGAGCCGGCCGAGTGCCCTGATCGTCACTCGCCGGAGGAGGAGGCGGTGGAGGAGGCGGAGTGCCCTGACTCGCCGGAGGAGGAGGAGGAGGCGGAGGCGTCCAGTTCGTAAGGTTGATGAGATCCTTCCGCCATAGGCATGGAGTCTTCAGAGCAGAACCCAGCCGATACTCCCCTTCACCGGTAGGGTGGTCAAGCCGGAGGTCCTCAAATCCCTCCGTTATTTCATCGACCATCACCTTAGCATATCCTTCGAGAATCGGCCGGCAGTGAAAAGTTGAGTCGGGTTTAGTAGGATAAACTGAGCCAACAACCGCCTTGACCTTCAAATTGCTCCATTGCGCCATAAGGTGGCAATTTTCAGCATCCGTGATAGCATCCACGGGATAGCTGGCAGGAGCCGTCAAGGCATGCTCTGGCTAAAGTAGCTCGGTGGAAGCCACGCTGCTTCTCCGCTGAGATGGCGGGGTAGCTTCGGGGGAAGCTTCGGCGGGTCGTTTGCTGTGATCTACTTCTCGTTCCTCTAGCCCCATTACCCTTTCGTGCAGCGCCTGCAGTTGGCTCTGCTCCAGTTTCTTCCTCCTCTCCTGGGTTTTGTAACCCCCTGCGTCCAGAAATCCAGCCTTCCACGAAACGGAGCCTGGCGTGCCTCGTGTCCGTCCAGGGTGCTCAGGATTGCCGAGGGCCATTGTGAGCTCGTCCTTCTCCCTGTCTGGAATGAACGTCCCTTGCTGCGCTGCTTCGATATATTGCTGAAGCCTCTTGACTGGTATGTCCAATTGTTCGTCCGTCCAAATGCACTTCCCTGTTATAGGGTCCAAGGATCCGCCGGCCCCAAAGAACCAAGTCCGGCAACGGTCTGGCCAGTTCATTGTGTCTGGTTCGATCCCTTTATAATGCAGATCATTCTCAGCCTTGGCCCACTTAGGCCGGGCTACGAGGTAGCCACCTGACCCCGTGCGATGGTGAAGCTTCTTCTTCGCAGCATTTCTCTTGTTTGTCGCCGACATCTTTTTACTCTTTTCCGATGTCTTGTGGGCCACAAATGCGGGCCAGTCATCTCTGATCTTCTCATATTTGCCCTTGAATTCTGGTGTCTCATTTTTTTCGACATACCTATTGAGGTATTTCTTCCAATTCCTGAATAGGTCTGCCATCTTCTTCAGAGCAAAAGACTTGATTAATGGCTCTATAACGGGCTTCTCCGGATCATCCTCCGGGGTAGGGTGAAATTTGACTTCAGCTCAGTCCAAAGATCATTTTTCTGCATATCATTGACATAAGACACCTCAGGGTCTTCGTTCTTAGGCTTATACCATTGGTGGATGCTGATCGGGATCTTGTCCCTAACCAGAACGCCACACTGAGCAACAAATGCCTTCTTTGTCCGGTAGGGTTCAATCGGTTGGCCGTCGCGCGTGATTTGTATGATCTCAAACTTTTCATCCGAGCTCAACTTTTTCTTTGGGCCTTGTCTCTTTACCAAAGTTGTGCTCGATACGGAGGGCTAGAAAAAAGAACAAAGACGAGAGTTAATTAATATGTGTACATATATAAACAATGAATGCATCAATTAGCTAGTCAGCACAGACTTAACTAATATATATACCTGGCCGGACTCGGTTTGGTGATCACAGGAGCCGTCCTCACGGTCTACTTCTTCACCCTCTCCTTCTTGCACCGGCATTGGGTCATCGGAGCCATGTAAATCATAGCCAGCTGCTTCTTCACCCTCTCCTTCCAGACCATCGTTGTCGTTGAGAAACATCAACGAGCAGACGGCATCACTTCCTTGTGCGATTATGTCCCTCAACAACGCTTCTTGTGCTTCGTCTCGGGGGGTGTCCATAGTTTCTACAAATATTTACAACATGGCAATTATTATTCAAACATGACAGATATGGATATATTAGTGGCAAACGTAGAACTAGCTAGCTAATCACAATAAGGAATCATATTAGTGGCCTCGACGCTGCTTCTCTAGGGTTTGGGGTGGCCTCGACAACGCTTCAAGGATTAGGGGGTGGCCTCGAGAACGCTTCAAGCTAGGAGGGGGTAATATCGACCCCCCCACGTGTTGAAGCTATCGGGAGGGGGTCGGCGTTGAACACTACATCTATGTCCCACAAGTGACGTGGGCATCGACGCCCGCGGTAGGGTAGAGGGTCGTGGATCGCCGAGCGGTCGAGGGTCAAGGGGTCGAAGATCGCCGAGGGGTCGGGAGGTTGCCTAGTGTCAAAGGATTCAACAAAACCATGTCTTCATCATTAGGCGAAAGTAACAGGTGCATGATGGTACGAAGCTCTCCAAAGTTATTTTGGAACGGAGTCCCAGATAGGATAATTCACTTTTTGGTACAAAGTTCAGCAAGAACCTTCCGAATATCGTTATTTGAAAGGCCTTTGCTGAGATTCGTACAAAAAGGCAAATTATCCTATCCGGGACTCCATTCCAGAATAACTTTGGAGGACTTCGTACCATCATGCCATGGTTACTTCCCGCTAATGATGAAGCCATGGATTTCTTCAATACTTTGACACTATAGGAACCCTCGACCCTGAAACCTTCGACCCTTGACCCCTTAATGACCCTCGACCCTCTACCCTAGTTCCCGACCCTCGACCCCTCGGCGATCCTCGACACCCTCGTTATATCGACAACGACGCAACATACATATACATGTGAAAATAATGTTATCGGGGAGGGGGTATCGGTACCCCCCCCCTCGTGTCAAAGTTTCTTCTTTCTCCTCTATTCCTTTCTTTCTTCTTCTCCTCTTCTTTTTCTTCTTTTTCCCTATTGAAGAGAAGGGGGAGGGGGTATACATATACAATGACGCAATAAAAAGAAGAGAAAAAAAAGAGGAGAAGAAGAAAGGAATAGAAGAGAAGAAGAAAAAATAGAATTTTTTCTATTTTTTCTTCTTCTCTTCTATTCCTTTCTTCTTCTCCTCTTCTTTTTCTTCTTTTTTCCTCTTCTTATTTATTTCTCCTCTTCTTCCTCTCCTCTTCTTCTCCTTTCTTCCTCGTTTTATTTTCCTTTTTATATGAACATATCATCATATATATGAACATACATTTTCTTTGCATATGCATATGAACATACATACATACATTTTTCTTTCATATGAACATACATACATACATTTGCTTTGCATATGACCATACATACATTTTTCTTTGCATATGACCATTCATACATTTTCTTTGCATATGCTTTGCATATAAACATACATACATATGAACATACATACATACATACATATAAACATAACATACATACACAAAAAATTCTAAAAATCTGCCTAAAAAATCTAAAAATCTGCCTAAAAAAATTATATGAAAAAAAGCATACATCATCCATCCATCCATATAATGAACATATACATCATCCATCCATCCATATAATCAACATATGCATATGAAAAAAAATTATATGAAAAAAAATTATATGAAGAGGATCGAGGGGACAGGGAGGAAAGGGGGTCGCCGGAGCCGGACCGAACGGGGAGGAGGGGCGGCGTCGAGGTAGGGGCGGCAGTGGGGGCGGGCGCCGGCGACG
>NC_041391.1:712054078-712135505 GCF_002162155.2 Triticum dicoccoides
GCCAATTTTCAGCAGCCCAAAGGGCGGGAAGCGGCGGCCTTTGGTCCCGGTTGGTGCCACCAACCGGGAATAAAGGGGGGCATTAGTCCCGGTTGGTGCCACGAATCGGGACCAATGCCCCCTTTAGTCCCGGTTGGTGCCACCAACCGGGACCAAAGGCCTTGTGCTGCCCCGCGCCGAAAAGTTTAGTCCCACCTCGCTAGTTGAGAGAGCTCGAATGTGGTTTATAAGCTCTGCTGCGCCCACCCACTCGAACTCCTCTCAACTGCAGGCTTTCGGGCCTAACCGTGCAATCTCTGCCTGTGGGCCTACTGGGCCTCCCGCGGGCCTGAATCCTGGCCCATGGTAGGGTTTCTAGTCGTATTCAGGCCATGGGGGCCCAGTAGGTGGCACTTTTTTTTTGTTTTTTTGTTTTCTTTGTTGCTTTATTTATTTTATTTTGTTTCTACTTACAACAAAATACTTATTGTTGCTATTTTCATTTTTTTCCAGTTTTTTGGTTTTGCTTTCTGCATTATTTATTTTTTGTTGTTTTTTGCTTTATTTTTTAATTCTTTTTTCTTTTAGTTTTAGAAAAATTATAAACTTTCTGTTAGTGCCATTAGTTTTCAAATTTGAAAACACTTTTTTTGTTTTCTTTGTTGCTTTATATATTTTATTTTGTTTGTACTTACAACAAAATACTTATTGTTGCTATTTTTATTATTTTTCAGTTTTTTTGTTCTGTTTTCTGCATTATTTATTTTTTGTTGTTTTTTGCTTTATTTTTTTAATTCTTTTTGCTTTTAGTTTTAGAAAAATTATAAACTTTCTGTTAGTGCCATTAGTTTTCAAATTTGAAAACACTTTTTTGCTTTATTTATTTATTTTATTTTGTTTCTACTTACAACAAAATACTTATTGTTGCTATTTTTATTTTTTTTAAGTTTTTTTGTTTTGTTTTCTGCATTATTTATTTTCTTTTGGTTTTTTGCTTTATTTTTTAATTCTTTTTGCTTTTAGGTCAGCAAAATATAGATTTCTTCTTCCACATGGGTGCGTGATTCTCAGCGTCATTCGGAACAGCTAGTCCGCCGGGACCCTTTCCAAAGATTACGTGTAAATCATTGACCATAGCAAGTACGTGATCACCGGTACGCATGGCGGGCTTCTTCCGGTGATCTGCCTCGCCTTTGAAATGCTTGCCTTTCTTTCGACATTGATGGTTGGTCGGAAGAAATCGACGATGGCCCAGGTACACATTCTTCCTGCAGCTTCCCAGGTATATACTATCGGTGTCACGTAAACAGTGCATGCATGCGTGGTATCCCTTGTTTGTCTGTCCTGAAAGGTTACTGAGAGCGGGCCAATCGTTGATGGTCACGAACAGCAACGCCTTTAGGTCAAATTCCTCCTTTTTGTGCTCATCCCACGTACGTACACCGTTTCCATTCCACAGCTATAAAAGTTCTTCAACTAATGGCCTTAGGTACACATCAATGTCGTTGCCGGGTTGCTTAGGGCCTTGGATGAGAACTGGCATCATAATGAACTTCCGCTTCATGCACATCCAAGGAGGAAGGTTATACATACATAGAGTCACGGGCCAGGTGCTGTGATTGCTGGTCTGCTCCCCGAAAGGATTAATGCCATCCGCGCTTAAAGCAAACCATACGTTCCTTGGGTCCTTTGCAAACTCATCCCAGTATTTTCTCTTAATTTTTCTCCACTGCGACCCGTCAGCGGGTGCTCTCAACTTCCCGTCTTTCTTACGGTCCTCACTGTGCCATCGCATCAACTTGGCATGCTCTCCGTTTCTGAACAGACGTTTCAACCGTGGTATTATAGGAGCATACCACATCACCTTCGCAGGAACCCTCTTCCTGGGAGGCTCGCCGTCAACATCACCAGGGTCATCTCGTCTGATCTTATACCGCAATGCACCGCATACCGGGCATGCGTTCAGATCCTTGTAGGCACCGCGGTAGAGGATGCAGTCATTAGGGCATGCATGTATCTTCTCCACCTCCAATCCTAGAGGGCATACGACCTTCTTTGCTGCGTATGTACTGTCGGGCAATTCGTTATCCTTTGGAAGCTTCTTCTTCATTATTTTCAGTAGCTTCTCAAATCCTTTATCAGGCACAGCATTCTCTGCCTTCCACTATAGCAATTCGAGTACGGTACCGAGCTTTGTGTTGCCATCTTCGCAATTGGGGTACAACCCCTTTTTGTGATCCTCTAACATGCGATCGAACTTCAGCTTCTCCTTTTGACTTTCGCATTGTGTCCTTGCATCGACAATGACCCGGCGGAGATCATCATCATCGGGCACATCGTCTGGTTCCTCTTGATCTTCAGCAGCTTCGCCCGTTGCAGCACCATCGTGCACATCGTCTGGTGCATCTTGATGTTCAGTAGCATCACCATATTCAGGGGGCACATAGTTGTCATCGTACTCTTCTTCCTCGCCGTCTTCCATCATAACCCCTATTTCTCCATGCCTCGTCCAAACATTATAGTGTGGCATGAAACCCTTGTAAAGCAGGTGGGTGTGAAGGATTTTCCGGTCAGAGTAAGACTTCGTATTCCCACATATAGGGCATGGACAACACATAAAACCATTCTGCTTGTTTGCCTCAGCCACTTCGAGAAAATCATGCACGCCCTTAATGTACTCGGAGGTGTGTCTGTCACCGTACATCCATTGCCGGTTCATCTGCGTGCATTATATATAATTAAGTGTGTCAAAAATCATTACAGAACATCATGAATAGATAATTATAAGTGACCAAATTAATAGAAGTTCATCATCACATAAAAACCAAAGTACATACATAGTTCTCATCTAACAACATAAAGCTCTGCAGAGCATCTAAATTAATTAAACCATACATTGAAACTATGTAAAACATTTCAATGCGAAAACAAATGCCATCATAATCGCAACCAAGGTAACAACTGATCCAACGGCATAATGATACCAAGCCTCGGTATGAATGGCATATTTTCTAATCTTTCTCATCTTCAAGCGCATTGCATCCATCTTGATCTTGTGATCATCGACGACATCCGCAACATGCAACTCCAATATCATCTTCTCCTCCTCAAGTTTTTTTATTTTTTCCTTCAAGAAATTGTTTTCTTCTTCAACTAAATTTAACATCTCGACAATAGGGTCGGTTGGAATTTCCGGTTCAACAACCTCCTAGATAAATAAAATCTATGTCACGTTGGTCAGCATAATTTCCATAAACAATAAATGAACCAATAGTTATGAAAAGATAATATATACCACATCCGAATCATAGACAGGACGAGGGCCGACGGGGGCGGATACCAAAACCATCGCACTATATAAGATGCAATAATAAAAGTAAGAAAATAATACAAGTATCTATCTAAACATACAAGTAAGAATGGTTTTCCTTTCAGAAAGAAGATAAGAACAAGAGGCTCACCACGGTGGTGCCGGCGATGAGATCGGCGCGGGTGATCGACGGCGGTGAAGGCGGGGACGGGGCGTGACGGACCACTAAACCTAGATCAATCTTTAGGAAAACGGAGCTTGGCGGTCGAGCTTGGAGAGGAGAAACCTTAAGTAGTGTGGCTTGGGCATTCCATCGAACACCTTGTGTGCATAGGAGGTGAGCTAGAGCACCACCAAGCCCTCTCCCCCTCGGCCAGAAAAAAACAGAGCACTGTGCTCTGCTCTTGCGGGAGGGGGTATATATAGGCACCACTATTGGTCCCGGTTGGTGGCATGAACCGGGACTAAAGGGAAGCCTTTGGTCCCGGTTCATGCCACCAACCGGGACCAATAGTGGTGGGCCAGGAGCCAGGACCATTGGTCCCGGTTCGTCCCACCAACCGGGACCAAAAGGTTCGGACGAACCGGGACCAATGGCCCACGTGGCCCGGCCGGCCCCCTGGGCTCACAAACCGGGGCAAATAGCTCCATTGGTCCCGGTTCTGGATTGAACCGGGACTAATGGGCTGAACTGGCCTGGGCCATTGCCCCCTTTTCTACTAGTGCTAGCTTTCGGCTTCACCCAGTCTGAGGTACACATGCGGCTGACCCGGCAGTAACAATCACAGAGGTGCTCCCTTTACCACCTAGCCGAACAATCGGGAACGTAGGGGTAAGCACAGGAGCCAGGCAACCCAGCTTGGCCAAAACTTAAGTCATATCGATGCATATAATGGCGAATAAAAGGTACATGCGGAAGTTTAACACATGTGCTGGGCATGAAGCCCGTATAAATAAGCTTCTGTTGAAGAAGCCCCCAGGTATAATGAGTGCGGAAAAAGCGCAAACGAGCCTCTAGAGGCTACAAGAAGAAGAAGAAGGAAGGAGAGAAATAAAAGACAACAAAAAAACAAAAATAAAGAATGTGGACGGAGGAAGGAGACGAACTTGAAGTCCGGCACTTAGGCGTAGAATCTTCATAGACGGGCAGCGTTCCATGGGTTCGGCTCAAGTCGGTTATCTGATGCGTTTCGTAGACGGTATGCTCCGCCGGTCAGGACCTGGTCGATGATGAAGGGACCTTCCCATTTGGGCTTGAGTTTGTCCTTTTTCTTGTCCGGCAGGCGTAGAACTAGTTCGCCAACGTTATAAGCTTTGGCCCGTACTTCCCTGTTTTGATATCTTGGAGCCTGTTGTTGATAGAATGCGGAACGAGCTTTTGCCACGTCGCGCTCCTCCAATGCGTCCAAACTGTCCTGCCGATCGAGTTCGGCTTCTCTTTCTTCATACATGCGCACTCGAGGTGAGTCATGAATTATGTTGCAGGGCAAGACTGCCTCTGCACCGTACACCATAAAAAATGGTGTGAATCCGGTAGTGCGATTTGGCGTGGTCCACAGCCCCCAGAGTACGGAGTCGAGCTCCTCAACCCAGTGCGTGTTAGATTCCTTGAGGGACCGCACTAGTCTAGGTTTAATGCCGCTCATGATTAGAACATTTGCCCGTTCGACTTGACCATTAGTTTGCGGGTGATAGACCGAGGCGTAATCGAGCTTGATGCCCATGTTTTTGCACCATAGTTTGACCTCATCGGCTGTGAAGTTGGTGCCATTATCAGTGATGATACTGTGGGGAATGCCGTAACGGTGTACTACCCCTGATATGAAGTCTATCACTGGTCCGGATTCGGCCGTTTTAACAGGCTTGGCCTCTATCCATTTGGTGAATTTATCTACCATGACCAATAGGTATTTCTGCTTGTGGGTTCCTCCCTTGAGGGGTCCAACCATGTCAAGCCCCCAGACCGCAAACGGCCAGGTGATGGGTATAGTCTTAAGGGCGGTGGGTGGCATGTGGCTTTGGTTAGCAAAAAGCTGGCAACCGACGCATCGTTGGACTAAGTCCTGCGCATCTGCCCGGGCCGTCGGCCAATAAAATCCTGTGCGGAAGGCCTTGCCTACAAGGGCCCAGGCTGCGGCGTGGTGCCCACCCAGTCTGGCATGAATTTCAGCCAGGAGGGTTCGCCCTTCCTCTTCGGAGATACACCTTTGAAGGACTCCGGTAGTGCTTTTCTTATAAAGCTCTCCCTCATGGACTTTATAGCTTTAGAACGCCGTACTATGCAGCGAGCCTCATTTTGGTCTTCGGGGAGTTCCTGCCTAGTTAGGTAGGCCCATTATTTCGTGAGCAGAGGGTGTTATCTCGGGGGCAGAGCCTCCGGTTGTGTCAGAGTGTTCGGCATTGGGCGGTGCGGTTGGGTCCGGATTGTTATTGCCGGGCTCCCCTTCCCATAGTACGGATGGCTTGAACAGTCGTTCCAAAAAGATATTGGGTGGGACGGCATCGCGCTTTGCGCCGATGCGTGCCAATATATCCGCCGCCTGGTTGTTATCCCGGGCTATATGATGAAATTCTAGCCCTTCGAACTGTGCTGACATTTTTAGGACCGCATTGCGGTATGCTGCCATTTTCGGATCTTTGGCGTCAAAGTCTCCGTTTGTTTGAGATATTGCGAGGTTTGAATCCCCGCGCACCTCTAGGCGTTGAATGCCCATGGAGACTACCATCCGGAGGCCGTGCAGAAGGGCCTCGTATTCGGCTGCGTTGTTGGAGTCCGTATACATTATCTGAAGGACGTATTGGACCGTGTCCCCGGTTGGGGACGTCAGGACGACGCCAGCCCCCAGGCCAGCCAACATTTTGGAGCCGTCAAAATGCATGATCCAATTGGAGTATGCGCCGTACTCTTTAGGGAGTTCGGCTTCAGTCCATTCGGCCACGAAGTCAGCCAAAACCTGTGACTTAATAGCTCGTCGTGGCTTATAAGTTATGTCGAATGGAAGGAGCTCTATGGCCCATTTAGCAATCCGGCCCGTCGCGTCGCGGTTGTTTATAATGTCGTTAAGAGGTACTTCGGAGGCTACCGTTATCGAACACTCTTGAAAGTAGTATCGCAGCTTCCGAGATGCCATGAACACCGCATATGCTATCTTTTGATAGTGTGGGTACCGGGACTTGCATGGAGTTAGGACAGTGGACACATAATAAACCGGTTTTTGAACAGGGAACCGGTGTCCGTCCGTATCTCTTCGACGACGAGCACCGCGCTGACAACTTGATGTGTTGCGGCGATATATAATAGCATTGGTTCGCCCGTGTTGGGCGCAGCCAGGACCGGATTTGTTGCCAGAATGGCCTTTATTTCTTCGAGTCTGGCCGTGGCGGCATCCGTCCACTCAAAGTGTTCGGTGCGGCGGAGGAGGCGGTAAAGAGGTAATGCCTTCTCTCCTAAACGGGAGATAAAGCGGCTTAGAGCCGCTACACATCCTGTCAATTTTTGTATTTGTTTGAGGTCTTTTGGAATATCCAATTGTGACAGAGCTCGAATCTTGGCTGGGTTTGCTTCAATTCCTCTACCGGACACAATGAAGCCCAGGAGCTTTCCGGTTGGAACGCCGAAGACGCATTTTTCCGGATTGAGCTTGATGTCATATTTTTGAAGATTGTCGAATGTGAGCCTCAAGTCGTCTACTAGAGTTTCTACGTGTTTGGTTTTGACGACCACGTCATCTACATATGCTTCCACCGTCTTGCCGATCTGGTTGGCCAGACATGTCTGAATCATGCGCTGATATGTTGCGCCGGCGTTTTTGAGCCGAAAGGGCATTGTGTTGAAGCAGAACGGGCCGTATGGAGTGATGAATGCTGTTGCAGCTTGGTCTGGCTCTGCCATCTTGATTTGGTGCTACCCAGAGTACGCGTCGAGGAAGCACAATGAGTCGTGTCCTGCTGTGGCGTCGATGATTTGATCAATTCACGGGAGGGGGAAGGGATCCTTTGGGAAGCCTTATTGAGGTCTTTGAAATCAACACATAGGCGCCAGGATTTATCCTTCTTTGGTACCATCACCAGGTTCGCTAGCCAGTCTGGATGTTTTATATCTCTAATGAATCCGACCTCCAAAAGTTTGGCTAGCTCCTCTCCCATGGCCTGTCTCTTGGGTTCAGAAAAGCGCCGAAGAGCCTGTTTGACTGGCTTGAATCCTTTTAGGATATTTAGGCTGTGCTCGGCCAGCTGTCGTGGGATTCCTGGCATATCTGAAGGGTGCCAGGCAAAGATGTCCTAGTTTTCTTGTAGAAATTTTCGTAGTGCGGCGCCTACATCAGGGTTTAATTGTGCCCCGATGGAGGCCGTCTTTGCAGGGTCCGTTGGGTGGACTTGGAATTTGACTATTTCATCCGCTGGTTTAAAAGAAGTGGACTTGGATCTTTTATCAAGTATCACATCGTCCCTGTTCACCGTGGAGCGCATCGCGGTGAGTTCCTCGGCCGCTAGGGCTTCGGATAGTGCCTCGAGGGCTAGTGCGGCTGTCTTATTTTCGGCGCGGAGCGCTATGCTCGGATCACTAGCGAGAGTGATGATTCCGTTCGGACCGGGCATTTTAACCTTCATGTACCCGTAATGGGGTATAGCTTGAAAAATTGTGAATGCCTCTCGTCCTAGTATCGCATGATATCCGCTGTTGAATGGGGCCACTTGAAATGTGACCTCCTCGGACCTGTAATTGTCCGGCGAGCCGAACACTACATCCAGCGTGATTTTTCCTGTGCAGCATACTTCCCGGCTGGGGATTATTCCTCTAAAGGTTGTGCTGCTTCGCTCAATGCGGTTCCAGTCTATTTCCATCTTTCGGGATGTCCACCATGTATATGTCATATGACGAGGTGGCCTTCCAGTGCCCTGTAGGCGCTGGGTCTTGGTTGTCTCCGGCGTCGTCGTCCATACCGTCGATGTCTTCGGAGTCATAATCGAGCATGTCGGTTAAATCATCGACAGTGGCTACAAAGTGGGTGGTGGGTGGGCGTTGAATTTCTTCATCGTCCGCATCCCAACCTTCCTACTCGTAGTCCGGCCAGGGCTCTCCGGATAAAGAGAGATACTTTAGTGAATTCAGGATGTCGCCAAAGGGCGAGTGCTGAAAGATGTCTGCGGCAGTGAACTGCATGACCGGCGTCCAATCGGATTCGATTGGCAAGGGCGCGGAGGGTTCGGAGTCCGGAGAGGAGTCCGGCACGCTGGGGTCAAGGTCTTCGCAAAGGACGGGGATGGAGTTCAGCTCAATCGCCGTAGAGATTGTAGCCCCCGAGGCGGTGTCCAACCATCCGTCCTCGACCGGGGAATCCGGCTCCGAATTAAGGGTCGGAGCGGATACTGGTGCGGCCTCCAGGGCACTGTTCGGCTGCAGAGTGAAATCATGCCCATCGAGACAGTGCGGCACGCTTGGCTGCGGCTCGAATCCGTCGAAGATCAAGTCCCCGCGGATATCGGCCGTATAGTTTAAACTTCCAAATCTGACCTGATGGCCAGGGGCGTAGCTTTCGATCTGCTCCAGATGACCAAGCGAATTGGCCCGCAGTGCAAAGCCGCCGAACACAAAGATCTGTCCGGGAAGAAAAGTCTCACCCTGGACCGCGTCGTTGTTGATGATCGAAGGAGCCATCGGGCCTATCGGTGACGACACAGAGGAACTCTCAATGAAAGCACCAATGTCGGTGTCAAAACCGGCGGATCTCGGGTAGGGGGTCCCGAACTATGCGTCTAGGCGGATGGTAACATGAGACAAGGGACACAATGTTTTTACCCAGGTTCGGGCCCTCTCTATGGAGGTAAAACCCTACTCCTGCTTGATTAATATTGATGATATGGGTAGTACAAGAGTAGATCTACCACGAGATCAAGGAGGCTAAACCCTAGAAGCTAGCCTATGGTATGATTGTTGATGTTGAAGTTGTTGTGTCCTACGGACTAAAACCCTCCGGTTTATATAGACACCGGATAGGTTAGGGTTACACAGAGTCGGTTACAATGGTAGGAGATCTACATATCCGTATCGCCAAGCTTGCCTTCCACACCAAGTAAAGTCCCATCCGGACACGAGACGAAGTCTTCAATCTTGTATCTTCATAGTCTTGGAGTCCGGGCGTGACGATAGTCCGGCTATCCGGACACCCCCTAGTCCGGGACTCCCTCAATCATCGAGGAGCATGTGGGAGCCAACATGGGTATCCAGATCCCGCTGTTGGTTATTGACCGGAGAGGCGTCTCGGTCATGTCTGCATGTCTCCCGAACCCACAGGGTCTACACACTTAAGGTTCGGTGACGCTAGGGTTGTAGAGATATTAGTATGCAGTAACCCGAAAGTTGTTCGGAGTCCCGGATGAGATCTCGGACGTCATGAGGAGTTCCGGAATGGTCCGGAGGTGAAGAATTATATATAGGAAGTCAGGTTTCGGCCATCGGGAAAGTTTCGGGGGTCACCGGTATTGTACCGGGACCACCGGAAGGGTCCTGGGGGTCCACCGGGTGGGGCCACCTATCCCGGAGGGCCCCATGGGCTGAAGTGGGAGGGGAACCAGCCCCTGGTGGGCTGGTGCGCCCCCATTTGGGCCCCCCTGCGCCTAGGGTTGGGAAACCCTAGGGGTGGGGGCGCCTCCACCTAGCTTGGGGGGCAAGCCACCCCCTTGGCCGCCACCCTTCCTTGGAGATCTCATCTCCTAGGGCCGGCGCCCCCCTAGGGGCCCTATATAAAGAGGGGGGGAGGGAGGGCAGCCGCACCCATGCTCTTGGGGCCTCCCTCTCCCCTTGATACACCTCTCCCTCTCGCAGAAGCTTGGCGAAGCCCTGCCGAGATCACTGCTGCATCCACCACCATGCGGTCGTGCTGCTGGATCTTCATCAACCTCTCCTTCCCCCTTGCTGGATCAAGAAGGAGGAGACGTCTTCCTCAACCGTATGTGTGTTGAACGGGAGGTGCCGTCCGTTCGGCGCTAGGATCTCCGGTGATTTGGATCACGACGAGTACGACTCTCTCAACCTCGTTCTCTTGAACGCTTCCGCTCGCGATCTACAAGGGTATGTAGATGCACTCCTCTCTCTCGTTGCTAGATGAACTCATAGATTGATCTTGGTGAAAGCGTAGAATTTTTTTATTTTCTGCAACGTTCTCCAATAGTGGCATCATGAGCTAGGTCTATGCGTAGTTCTCTTTGCATGAATAGAACAAAATTTGTTGTGGGGGTAGATGTTGTCAACTTTCTTGCCACTACTAGTCTTATTTTGCTTCAGCGGTATCGTGGGATGAAGCGGCCCGGACTGACCTTACACGTACGCTTACGTGAGACAGGTTCCACCAACTGACATGCACTAGTTGCATAAGGTGGCTAGCCGGTGTGTGTCTCTCCCACTTTAGTTGGAGCGGATTCGATGAAAAGGGTCCTTATGAAGGGTAAATAGAAGTTGGCAAATCACGTTGTGGCTTTTACGTAGATAAGAAAACGTTCTTGCTAGAACCCTATTGCAGCCACGTAAAACATGCAACAACAATTAGAGGACGTCTAACTTGTTTTTGCGGCATGTGATTGTGATGTGATATGGCCAAAAGTTGTGATGAATGATGAATGATATATATGTGATGTATGAGATCATGTTCTTCTAATAGGAATCACGACTTGCATGTCGATGAGTATGACAACCGGCAGGAGCCATAGGAGTTGTCTTAATTATTGTATGAACTGCGTGTCATTGATTCAGCGCCATGTAATTACTTTACTTTATTGCTAAACCGTTAGCCATAGTAGTAGAAGTAATAGTTGGCGAGCAACCCCATGGAGACACGATGATGGAGATCATGGTGTCATGCCGGTGACGAAGATGATCATGGAGCCCCGAAGATGGAGATCAAAGGAGCTATATGATATTGGCCATATCATGTCACTACTATTTGATTGCATGTGATGTTTATCATGTTTTTGCATCTTGTTTACTTAGAACGACGGTAGTAAATAAGATGATCCCTCATAATAATTTCAAGAAAGTGTTCCCCCTAACTGTGCGCCGTTGCGAAAGTTCGTTGTTTCGAAGCACCACGTGATGATCGGGTGTGATAGATTCTAACGTTCACATACAACGGGTGTAAGACAGATTTACACATGCATAAACACTTAGGTTAACTTGATGAGCCTAGCATGTACAGACATGGCCTCGGAACACAAGAGACCGAAAGGTCGAACATGAGTCGTATGGAAGATACGATCAACATGGAGATGTTCACCGATGATGACTAGTCCGTCTCACGTGATGATCGGACACGGCCTAGTCGACTCGGATCATGTATCGCTTAGATGACTAGAGGGATGTCTAATCTGAGTGGGAGTTCATTAAATAATTTGATTAGATGAACTTAATTATCATGAACTTAGTCTAAAATCTTTACAATATGTCTTGTAGATCAAATGGCCCACATTACCCTCAACTTCAACACGTTCCTAGAGAAAACCAAGCTGAAAGATGATGGCAGCAACTATACGGACTGGGTCCAGAACCTGAGGATCATCCTTATAGCCGCCAAGAAAGATTATGTCCTAGAAGCACCACTAGGTGAAGCACCCATCCCAGAGAACCAAGACGTTATGAATGCTTGGTAGTCTCGTGCTGATGATTACTCCCTCGTTCAGTGCGGCATGCTTTACAGCTTAGAACCGGGGCTCCAAAAGCGTTTTGAGCAACACGGAGCATATGAGATGTTCGAAGAGCTGAAAATGGTTTTCCAAGCTTATGCCCGGGTCGAGAGATATGAAGTCTCCGACAAGTTCTTCAGTTGTAAGATGGAGGAAAATAGTTCTGTCAGTGAGCACATACTCAAAATGTCTGGGTTGCAGAACCGCTTGACTTAGCTGGGAATTAATCTCCCGATGACGCGGTTATTGACAAAATCCTCCAGTCGCTTCCACCGAGCTACAAGAGCTTTGTGATGAACTTCAATATGCAGGGGATGGAAAAGACCATTCCTGAGGTATATTCAATGCTGAAATCAGCGGAGGTAGAGATCAAGAAGGAACATCAAGTGTTGATGGTCAATAAAACCACTAAGTTCAAGAAGGGCAAGGGTAAGAAGAACTTCAAGAAGGACGGCAAGGATGTTGCCGCGCCCGGTAAGCCAGTTGCCGGGAAGAAGTCAAAGAATGGACCCAAGCCTGAGACTGAGTGCTTTTATTGCAAAGGGAAGGGTCACTGGAAGCGGAACTGCCCCAAGTACTTAGCGGACAAGAAGGCCGGCAACACTAAAGGTATATTTGATATACACGTAATTGATGTGTACCTTACCAGTACTCGTAGTAACTCCTGGGTATTTGATACCGGTGCCGTTGCTCATATATGTAACTCACAGCAGGAGCTGCGGAATAAGCGGAGACTGGCGAAGGACGAGGTGACGATGCGCGTCGGGAATGGTTCCAAGGTCGATGTGATCGCTGTCGGCACGCTACCTCTACATTTACCTACGGGATTAGTTTTAAACCTCAATAATTGTTATTTAGTGCCAAGTTTGAGCATGAACATTGTATCAGGATCTCGTTTAATATGAGATGGCTACTCATTTAAATCCGAGAATAATGGTTGTTCTATTTATATGAGAGATATGTTTTATGGTCATGCTCCGATGGTCAATGGTTTATTCTTAATGAATCTAGAACGTGATGTTACACATATTCATAGTGTGAATACCAAAAGATGTAAAGTTGATAACGATAGTCCCACATACTTGTGGCACTGCCGCCTTGGTCACATTGGTGTCAAGCGCATGAAGAAGCTCCATGCTGATGGACTTTTAGAGTCTCTCGATTATGAATCATTTGACACATGCGAACCATGACTCATGGGCAAAATGACCAAGACTCCGTTCTCCGGAACAATGGAGCGAGCAACCAACTTATTGGAAATCATACATACCGGTGTGTGCGGTCCAATGAGCGTTGAGGCTCGCGGAGGATATCGTTATGTTCTCACTCTCACAGACGACTTAAGTAGATATGGGTATGTCTACTTGATGAAACACAAGTCTGAGACCTTTGAAAAGTTCAAGGAATTTCAGAATGAGGTAGAGAATCAACGTGACCGAAAAATAAAGTTCTTACGATCAGATCGTGGAGGAGAATATTTAAGTCACGAATTTGGTACACACTTAAGGAAATGTGGAATCGTTTCACAACTCACGCCGCCTGGAACACCTCAGCGTAACGGTGTGTCCGAACGTCGTAATCACACTCTATTAGATATGGTGCGATCTATGATGTCTCTTACTGATTTACCGCTATCATTTTGGGGATACGCTCTAGAGACAGCTACATTCACTTTAAATAGGGAACCGTCTAAATCCGTTGAGACGACACCGTATGAATTATGGTTTGGGAAGAAATCTAAGCTGTCGTTTCGAAAAGTTTGCGGATGCGATGCTTATGTCAAGAAACTTCAACCTGAAAAGCTCGAACCCAAGTCGGAAAAATGCGTCTTCATAGGATACCCTAAGGAAACCATTGGGTATACCTTCTACCTTAGATCCAAAGGCAAGATCTTTGTTGCCAAGAATGGATCCTTTCTGGAAAAACAGTTTCTCTCGAAAGGAGTAAGTGGGAGGAAAGTAGAACTCGATGAAGTACTACCTCTTGAACCGGAAAGTAGTGCAGCTCAGGAAAATGTTCCTGTGGTGCCTACACCGACTGGAGAGGAAATTAATGATGATGATCAAGGTACTTCGGATCAAGTTGCTACTGAACTTCGTAGGTACACAAGGACACGTTCCACACCAGAGTGGTATGGCAACTCTGTCCTGGAAATCATGTTGTTAGACAACGGTGAACCTTCGAACTATGAAGAAGCGATGGCGGGCCCAGATTCCAACAAATGGCTTGAAGCCATGCAATCCGAGATAGGATCCATGTATGAAAACAAAGTATGGACTTTGACAGACTTGCCCGATGATCGGCGAGCGATAGAAAACAAATGGATCTTTAAGAAGAAGATGGACGCGGATGGTAATGTTACCATCTATAAAGCTCGACTTGTCGCAAAGGGTTATCGACAAGTTCAAGGGGTTGACTACGATGAGACATTCTCTCCCGTAGCGAAGCTAAAGTCCGTCCGAATCATGTTAGCAATTGCTGCATACTATGATTATGAGATATGGCAGATGGACGTCAAAACGGCATTCCTTAACGGCCATCTTAAGGAAGAACTGTATATGATGCAGCCGAAAGGTTTTGTCGACCCTGAGAATGCTAACAAGGTATGCAAGCTCCAGCGATCCATTTATGGGCTGGTGCAAGCATCTCGGAGTTGGAACATTCGCTTTGATGAGATGATCAAAGCGTTTGGGTTTATGCAGACTTATGGAGAAGCCTGCGTTTACAAGAAAGTGAGTGGGAGCTCTGTAGCATTTCTCATATTATATGTACATGACATACTTTTGATGGGAAATTATATAGAACTTTTGGACAGCATTAAGTTCTACTTGAATAAGAGTTTTTCAATGAAGGACCTTGGAGAAGCTGCTTACATATTAGGCATCAAGATCTATAGGGATAGAGCGAGACGCCTCATAGGTCTTTCACAAAGCACATACCTTGATAAGATATTGAAGAAGTTCAAAATGGATCAGTCCAAGAAAGGGTTCTTGCCTGTATTACAAGGTGTGAAATTGAGCTCGGCTCAATGTCCGACCACGGCAGAAGATATAGAAGAGATGAGTGTCATCCCCTATGCCTCAGCCATAGGGTCTATTATGTATGCAATGCTGTGTACCAGACCTGATGTAAACCTTGCCGTAAGTTTGGTAGGAAGGTACCAAAGTAATCCCGGCAAGGAACACTAGACAGCGGTCAAGAATATCCTAAGGTACCTGAAAAGGACTAAGGACATGTTTCTTGTTTATGGAGGAGACGAAGAGGTCGTCGTAAAGGGTTACGTCGACGCTAGATTCGACACAGATCTCGATTACTCTAAGTCACAAACCGGATACGTGTATATCTTGAATGGTGGAGCAGTGAGCTGGTGCAGCTGCAAGCAGAGCGTCGTGGCGGGATCTACATGTGAAGCGGAGTACATGGCAGCCTCGGAGGCAGCGCATGAAGCAATTTGGGTGAAGGAGTTCATCACCGACCTAGGAGTCATACCCAATGCGTCGGGGCCGATCAAACTCTTCTGTGACAACACTGGAGCTATTGCACTTGCCAAGGAGCCCAGGTTTCACAAGAAGACCAGGCACATCAAGCGTCGCTTCAACTCCATTCATGAAAATGTTCAAGATGGAGACAAAGAAATTTGCAAAGTGCATACAGATCTGAATGTCGCAGATCCGTTGACTAAACCTCTTCCGCGAGCTAAACATGATCAACACCAGAACTCTATGGGTGTTCGATTCATCACAATGTAACTAGATTATTGACTCTAGTGCAAGTGGGAGACTGTTGGAAATATGCCCTAGAGGCAATAATAAAAGGATTATTATTATATTTCCTTGTTCATGATAATTGTCTTTTATTCATGCTATAATTGTGTTATCCGGAAATCGTAATACACGTGTGAATACATAGACTACAACATGTCCCTAGTGAGCCTCTAGTTGACTAGCTCGTTGATCAATAGATAGTCATGGTTTCCTGACTATGGACATTGGATGTCATTGATAATGGGATCACATCATTAGGAGAATTATGTGATGGACAAGACCCAATCCTAAGCATAGCACAAGATCGTGCAGTTCGTTTTGCTATTGCTTTTCCAATGTCAAGTATCTTTTCCTTAGACCATGACATTGTGTAACTCCCGGATACCGTAGGAGTGCATTGGGTGTACCAAACGTCAGAACGTAACTGGGTGACTATAAAGGTGCACTACAGGTATCTCTGAAAGTGTCTGTTGGGTTGACACGGATCGAGACTAGGATTTGTCACTCCGCATTACGGAGAGGTATCACTAGGCCCACTCGGTAATGCATCATCATAATGAGCTCAAAGTGACCAAGTGTTTGGTCATGGGATCATGCATTACGGTACGAGTAAAGTGACTTGCCGTTAACGAGGTTGAACGAGGTATTGGGATACCAACGATCGAATCTCGGGCAAGTAACATATCAATTGATAAAGGGAATAGTATACGGAGTTGCTTGAATCCTCGACATCATGGTTCATCCGATGAGATCATCGAGGAGCATGTGGGAGCCAACATGGGTATCTAGATCCCGCTGTTGGTTATTGACCGGAGAGCCATCTCGGTCATGTCTGCATATCTCCCGAACCCGTAGGGTCTACACACTTAAGGTTCGGTGACGCTAGGGTTGTATGAATATGAGTATGCAGCAAGCCGAAAGTTGTTCGGAGTCCCGGATGAGATCCCGGACGTCACGAGGAGTTTCGGAATGGTCCCGAGGTAAAGAATTATATATAGGAAGTGCTGTTTCGGCCATCGGGAGAGTTTCAGGGGTCACCGGTATTGTATCGGGACCACCGGAAGGGTTCCGGGGGTCCACCGGGTGGGGCCACCTATCCCGGAGGGCCCCATGGGCTGAAGTGGGGAGGGAACCAGCCTCTGGTGGGCTGGTGCGCCCCCCTGGCCCCCCCTCATGCGCCTAGGGTTGGGAACTCTAGGGGAGGGGGCGCCCCACTTGCCTTGGGGGGCAAGCCTCCCCCTTGGCCGCCCCCTGGAGATCTCATCTCCAGGGCTGGCGCCCCCCCAGGGGGCCTATATAAAAGGCGGGGGAGGGGGGGAGGGGGGAGGGAGGGCAGCCGCACCCCAAGTCTTGGCGCCTCCCTCTCCCCTGCTACACCTCTCCCTCCCGCAGAAGCTCGGCGAAGCTCTGCCGGAACCCTGCTGCATCCACCACCACGCCGTCGTGCTGCTGGATCTTCATCAACCTCTCCCTCCTCCTTGCTGGATCAAGGCGCGGGAGACGTCATCCGCTCCGTACGTGTGTTGAACGCGGAGGTGCTGTCCGTTCGGCACTTGGTCATCGGTGATTTGGATCACGACGAGTACGACTCCCTCAACCCCGTTCACTTGAACGCTTCCGCACGCGATCTACAAAGGTATGTAGATGCACTCCTATCACTCATTGCTAGATGAACTCATAGATGGATCTTGGTGAACGTAGGAAAATTTTATTTTATGCAACGTTCCCCAACATGTAGATGACATACTTTTGATGGGAAATGATATAGAACTCTTGGACAACATTAAGGCCTACTTGAATGAGTGTTTTTCAATGAAGGACCTTGGGCTGCTTATATATTAGGCATCAAGATCTATAGAGATAGATCGAGACGCCTCATAGGTCTTTCACAAAGCACATACCTTGATAAGATATTGAAGAAGTTCAATATGGATCAATCTAAGAAGGGGTTCTTGCCTGTGTTGCAAGGTGTGAAATTGAGCTCGGCTCAATCTCCGACCACGGCAGAAGATATAGAAGAGATGAGTGTCATCCCCTATGCCTCAGCCATAGGGTCTATTATGTATGCCATGCTATGTACCAGACCTGATGTAAACCTTGCCGTAAGTTTGGTAGGAAGGTACCAAAGTAATCCCGGCAAGGAACACTGGATAGCGGTCAAGAATATCCTGAAGTACCTAAAAAGGACTAAGGACATGTTTCTCGTGTATGGAGGTGATGAAGAGCTCGTCCTAAAGGGTTACGTCGACGCTAGCGTCGACACAGATCTGGATGACTCTAAGTCACAAACCGGATACGTGTATATTTTGAATGGTGGGGCGGTAAGCTGGTGCAGTTGCAAACAAAGCGTCGTGGAGGGATCTACATGTGAAGCAGAGTACATGGCAGCCTCAGAGGCAGCGCATGAAGCAATCTGGGTGAAGGAGTTCATCACCGACCTAGGAGTCATACCCAATGCGTCGGGGCCGATCAAACTCTTCTGTGACAACACTGGAGCTATTGCACTTGCCAAGGAGCCCAGGTTTCACAAGAAGACCAGGCACATCAAGCGTCACTTCAACTCCATTCATGAAAATGTTCAGGATGGAGACACAGATATTTGTAAAGTACATACGGACCTTAAGGTAGCAGATCCGTTGACTAAACCTCTCCCTAGAGCAAAACATGATCAACACCAGAATTCCATGGGTGTTCGATTCGTCACAATGTAACTAGATTATTGAACTCTAGTGCAAGTGGGAGACTGTTGGAAATATGCCCTAGAGGCAATAATAAAATGGTTATTATTATATTTCTTTGTTCATGATAATTGTCTATTATTCATGCTATAATTGTGTTATCCGGAAATCGTAATACACGTGTGAATACATAGACCACAACATGTCCCTAGTGAGCCTCTAGTTGACTAGCTTGTTAATCAACAGATAGCCATGGTTTCCTGACTATGGGCATTGGATGTCATTGATAACGGGATCACATCATTAGGAGAATGATGTGATGGACAAGACCCAATCCTAAGCGTAGCACAAAGATCGTGTAGTTCGTTTTGCTAGAGCTTTTCCAAATGTCAAGTATCATTTCATTAGACCATGAGATTGTGCAAATCCCGGATACCGTAGGAGTGCTTTGGGTGTGCCAAACGTCACAACGTAACTGGGTGACTATAAAGGTACACTACGGGTATCTCCGAAAGTGTCTGTTGGGTTGGCACGAATCGAGACTGGGATTTGTCACTCCGTATGACGGAGAGGTATCTCTGGGCCCACTCGGTAATGCATCATCATAATGAGCTCAAGGTGACCAAGTGTCTGGTCATGGGATCATGCATTACGGTACGAGTAAAGTGACTTGCCGGTAACGAGATTCAAAGAGGTATTGGGATACCGATGATCGAGTCTCGGGCAAGTAACGTACTGATTGACAAAGGGAATTGTATACGGGATTGAGTAAATCCTCGACATCGTGGTTCATCCGATGAGATCATCGAGGTGCATGTGGGAGCCAACATGGGTATCCAGATCCCGCTGTTGGTTATTGACCGGAGAGGCGTCTCGGTCATGTCTGCATGTCTCCCGAACCCGTAGGGTCTACACACTTAAGGTTTGGTGACGCTAGGGTTGTAGAGATATTAGTATGCAGTAACCCGAAAGTTGTTCGGAGTCCCGGATGAGATCTCGGACGTCACGAGGAGTTCCGAAATGGTCCGGAGGTGAAGAATTATATATAGGAAGTCAGGTTTCCGCCATCGGGAAAGTTTCGGGGGTCACCGGTATTGTACCGGGACCACCGGAAGGGTCCTGGGGGTCCACCGGGTGGGGCCACCTATCCCGGAGGGCCCCATGGGCTGAAGTGGGAGGGGAACCAGCCCCTGGTGGGCTGGTGCGCCACCATTTGGGCCCCCCTGCGCCTAGGGTTGGGAAACCCTAGGGGTGGGGGCGCCTCCACCTAGCTTGGGGGGCAAGCCACCCCCTTGGCCGCCGCCCCTCCTTAGAGATCTCATCTCCTAGGGCCGGCGCCCCCCCTAGGGGCCCTATATAAAGAGGGGGGAGGGAGGGCAGCCGCACCCATGCTCTTGGCGCCTCCCTCTCCCCTTGCTACACCTCTCCCTCTCGCAGAAGCTTGGCGAAGCCCCGCCGAGATCACTGCTGCATCCACCACCACGCCGTCGTGCTGCTGGATCTTCATCAACCTCTCCTTCCCCCTTGCTGGATCAAGAAGGAGGAGACGTCTTCCTCAACCGTACGTGTGTTGAATGCGGAGGTGCCGTCCGTTCGGCTCTAGGATCTCCGGTGATTTGGATCACGACGAGTACGACTCCTTCAACCCCGTTATCATGAACGCTTCCGCTTAGCGATCTACAAGGGTATGTAGATGCACTCTCCTTCCCTCGTTGCTAGTTTCTCCATAAATAGATCTTGGTGACACATAGGAAAATTTTGAATTTCTGCTACGTTCCCCGACAGTGGCATCATGAGCTAGGTCTATTGCGTAGATTCTTTGCACGAGTAGAACACAAAGTAGTTGTGGGCATTGATGTTGTTCAATATGCTTATCGTTACTAGTCCAATCTTGTTTCGACGGTATTGTGGGATGAAGCGGTCCGGACCAACCTTACACGTACTCTTACGTGAGACAGGTTCCACCGACTGACATGCACTTGGTGCATAAGGTGGCTAGCGGGTGCCAGTCTCTCCCACTTTAGTCGGAACGGATTCGATGAAAAGGGTCCTTATGAAGGGTAAATAGCAATTGGCATATCATGTTGTGGTTTTGCGTAGGTAAGAAACGTTCTTGCTAGAAACCCATAGCAGCCACGTAAAACATGCAAACAACAATTAGAGGACGTCTAACTTGTTTTTGCAGGGTATGCTATGTGATGTGATATGGCCAAGAAAAATGTGATGAATGATATGTGATGTATGATATTGATCATGTTCTTGTAATAGGATTCACGACTTGCATGTCGATGAGTATGACAACCGGCAGGAGCCATAGGAGTTGTCTTTATTTATTGTATGACCTGCGTGTCATTAAACAACACCATGTAATTACTTTACTTTATTGCTAACTGGTAGCCATAGTAGTAGAAGTAATAGTTGGCGAGACAACTTCATGAAGACACGATGATGGAGATCATGGTGTCATGCCGGTGACGATGATGATCATGGAGCCCCGAAGATGGAGATCAATGGAGCTATATGATATTGGCCATATCATGTCACTACTATATAATTGCATGTGATGTTTATTATGTTTATGCATCTTGTTTACTTAGAACGACGGTAGTAAATAAGATGATCCCTTACAACAATTTCAAGAAGTGTTCTCCCCTAACTGTGCACCGTTGCTAAAGTTCGTCGCTTCTAAGCACCACGTGATGATCGGGTGTGATGGATTCTTACGTTCACATACAACGGGTGTAAGACAGATTTACACACGCGAAACACTTAGGGTTAACTTGACGAGCCTAGCATGTACAGACATGGCCTCGGAACACAGAGACCGAAAGGTCGAGCATGAGTCGTATAGTAGATACGATCAACATGAAGATGTTCACCGATGATGACTAGTCTGTCGCACGTGATGATCGGACACGACCTAGTTGACTTGGATCATGTAATCACATAGATGACCAGAGGGATGTCTATCTGAGTGGGAGTTCATAAGATGAACTTAATTATCTTGAACATAGTCAAAAGACCTTTTGCAAATTATGTCGTAAGCTCGCGCTTTAGTTCCACTGTTTAGATATGTTCCTAGAGAATATAGTTGAAAGTTGAAAGTAGCGATTATGCGGACAGTAGAAAGCTTATGTCCTTAATGCACCGCTCAGTGTGCTGAACCCCAAACATCATTTGTGGATGTTGCGAACATCGGACATACACGTCTTGATAACTACGTGATAGTTCAGTTAAACGGTTTAGAGTTGAGGCACGAAAGACGAAACGTCGCGGAACATATGAGATGTTTCGAGGGCTGAAATTGGGATTTCAGGCTCGTGCCCACGTCAAGAGGTACAAGACCTCCGACAATTTTCTTAGCCTGCAAACTAACGGAGAAAAGCTCAATCGTTGAGATTGTGCTCAGATTGTCTGAGTACAACAATCACTTGAATCGAGTGGGAGTTGATCTTCCAGATGAGATAGTGATCTTTTTCCAAAGTCATTACCACCAAGCTGCTAGAGCTTCGTGATGAACTATAACATATCAGGGATACATATGATGATCCTTGAGGTATTCGCGATGTTTGACACCGCGGAAGTAGAAATCAAGAAGGAGCATCAATTGTTGATGGTTGGTAAAACCACTAGTTTCAAGAAGGGCAAGGGCAACAAGGGATACTTCATGAAACGGCAAATCAGCTGCTGCTCCAGGGAAGAAACCCAAGGTTGAACCCAACCCCGAGACTAAGTGCTTCTGTGATAAGGGGAATAGTCACTAGAGCGGAATTACCCTAGATACTTGGCAGATGAGAAGGCTGGCAAGATCGATAGAAGTATATTGGATATACATTATGTTAATGTGTACTTTACTAGTACTCCTAGTAGCACCAGAGTATTAGATACCGGTTCGGTTGCTAAGTGTTAGTAACTCGAAATAAAAGGCTACGGAATAAACGGAGACTAGCTAAAGGAGAGCTGACGATATGTGTTGGAAGTGTTTCCAATTTTTTGATGTGATCAAATATCGCACGCTCCCTCTACCATCAAGATTAGTATTAAACCAGAATAATTATCATTTGGTGTTTGCGTTGAGCATAGACATGATTGGATTATGTCTATCGCAATACGGTTATTCATTTAAGGAGAATAATGGTTACTCTATTTATTTGAATAATACCTTCGATGGTCTTGCACCTAAAAGAATGGTTTATTGAATCTCGATCGTAGTGATACACATTTTCATGCCAAAAGATATAAGATGGTAATGATAGTACCACGTACTTGTGGCACTGCCATGTAAGTCATATTGGTATAAAACACATGAAGAAGCTCCATGTTGATGGATCTTTGGACTCACTCGTTTTTGAAAAGTTTGAGACATGCAAACCATGTCTATTGGTGCATACGCATGAAGAAACTCCATGCAGATGGATTGTTTGGACTCACTTGATTTTGAATCACTTGAGATATGCAAATCATACCACATGGGCAAGATGACTGAAAAACCTCAGTTTCAGTAAAATGGAACAAGGTAGCAACCTATTGGAAGTAACACATTTTGATGTGTGCAGTCCAATGAGTGCTGAGGCATGCAGTGAATATCGTTATGTTCTGACTTCACAGATGATTCGAGTAGATGTTGAGTGTATTTACTTGATGAAACACAAGTCTGAATTATTGAATGGTTCAAGTAATTTCAGAGTGAAGTTAGAGATCATTGTGACAAGAGGATAAAATGTCTATGATATGATCATAGAGATGAGTATCTGAGTTACGAGCTTTGGCACGCAATTAAGACACCATTGAAATTGTTTCACAATTAATACCGCCTGGAACACCATAGTGTGATGGTGTGTCCGAACATCATAGTTGCACCCTATTGGATATGGTGCATACCATGATGTCTCTTACCGAATTACCACTATCGTTCATGGGTTAGGCATTAGAGACAACCGCACTCACTTTAATGGGGCACCACGTAATTCCGTTGAGATGACACCGTATGAACTATGGTTTAGAGAAACCTAAGCTGTCATTTCTTAAAAGTTTGGGGCTGCGACGCTTATGTGGAAAGGTTTCAGGTTGATAAGCTCGAACCCAAAGCAGACAAAATGCATCTTCATAGGACACCCAAAACAGTTGGGTATTCCTCCTAATTCAGATCCGGAAGCAATAGGGATTGTTTCTTGAATCGGGTCCTTTCTCGAGGAAAAGTTCGTCTCGGAAAGTTGAGTGGGAGGATGGTGGAGACTTGATGAGGTTATTGAACCGTCACTTCAACTAGTGTGTAGCAGGGCACAGGAAGTTGTTCCTGTGGCACCTACACCAATTGAAGTAGAAGCTTATGATAGTGATCATGAAGTTTCGGATCAAGTCACTAACGTACCTCATAGGGTGACAAGGATGCGTAGCACTTCAGAATGGTACGCAATCCTGTCGGTCATGTTGCTAGACAACAATGAACCTACGAGCTATGGAGAAGCGATGGTGGGCCCGGATTCCGACGAATGGCTCGAGGCCATAAAATCCGAGAACGGATCCATGACTTTGGAAGAAATACTTGATGGTCGTAAGGCCATTAGGTACGGATGGATTTTAAAAGGAAGACAGACAATGATGGTAAGAATTACCATTAAGAAAGCTCGACTTGTCGTTAAGATGTTTTCCGACAAGTTCAAGGAGTTGATTACGGTGAGGTTTTCTCACTCGTAGCGATGCTAAGAGTCTGTTGGAATTGGATTAGCAGTTACTGCATGATTGATGAAATCTTGCAGATAGGATGTCAAAACATTGTTTCCTCGACGTTATACTTGAGGAAAGGTTGTATGTGATACAACCAGAAGGTTTTGTCAATCCTGAAAGATGCTAACAAGTATGCGAAGCTCCAACTATCCTTCTAAGGACTGGAGTAAGCATCTCGGAGTTGGAATATACGCTTCGATGAGATGATCAAAGATTTTGGGTCTATACCAAGTTTATGAGAAACTTGTATTTCCAAAGAAGTGAGTGGGAGCACTATAGAATTTGTGATGAGTATATGTTGTTGACATATTGTTGATCAGAAATGATGTAGAATTTCTGGGAAGCATATAGGGTTATTTGAAAAGTGTTTTTCAATAGAAAACCTGGATTAAGCTGCTTGAACATTGAGCATCGAGATCTATAAGGATAGATCAAAATGCTTAATAATACTTTCAAATGAGCACATACCTTGACATGATCTTGAAGGTGTTCAAGATGGATCAGTCAAAGAAGGAGTTCTTGCCTGAGTTGTAAGGTATGAATTAAGAGTTAAAGCTCGACCACGGCAGAAAAGAGAGAAAGGACGAAGGTCGTCCCCTATGCTTCAGACATAGGCTCTATAGTATGCTATGCTGTGTACCGCACCGGAAGTGTGCCTTGCCATGAGTCAGTCAAGGGGTACAAGAATGATCCAGGAATGGATCATTGGACAGCGGTCAAAATTGTCCTTGGAGTAAATAAGGACATGTTTCTCGATTATGGAGGTGATAAAGAGTTCGGCCTAAAGGGTTACGTCGATGCAAGCTTTAACACCTATCCGAGTGACTCTGAGTAGCAAACTGGATACGTATAGTGGAGCAACCATTTGGAATAGATCCAAGTGGAGCGTGGAAGCAGCGTTTACAATATGACCTAGAAATTTGCAAAGCACACACGGATCTGAAAGGTTCAGACCCGTTGACTAAAAACCTCTCTCACAAGCAAAACATGATCAAACCTGATAACTCATTGAGTCTTAATCACATGATGATGTGAACTAGTTTACAGACACTAGTAAACTCTTTGGATGTTGGTCACATGGCGATGTGACCTATCAGCGTTAATCACATGACGATGTGAACTAGATTATTGACTCTAGTGCAAGTGGGAGACTGTTGGAAATATGCCCTAGAGGCAATAATAAATTAGTTATTATTATATTTCCTTGTTCATGATAATCGTTTATTATCCATGCTATAATTGTATTGATAGGAAACTCAGATACATGTGTGGATACATAGACAACACCATGTCCCTAGTAAGCCTCTAGTTGACTAGCTCGTTGATCAATAGATGGTTACGGTTTCCTGACCATGGACATTGGATGTCATTGATAACGGGATCACATCATTAGGAGAATGATGTGATGGACAAGACCCAATCCTAAGCCTAGCACAAAGATCGTAGTTCGTATGCTAAAGCTTTTCTAATGTCAAGTATCATTTCCTTAGACCATGAGATTGTGCAACTCCCGGATACCGTAGGAATGCTTTGGGTGTACCAAACGTCACAACGTAACTAGGTGGCTATAAAGGTGCATTACAGGTATCTCCGAAAGTGTCTGTTGGGTTGGCACGAATCAAGACTGGAATTTGTCACTCCGTGTGACGGAGAGGTATCTCTGGGCCCACTCGGTAGGACATCATCATAATGTGCACAATGTGATCAAGGAGTTGATCACGGGATGATGTGTTACGGAACGAGTAAAGAGACTTGCCGGTAACGAGATTGAACAAGGTATCGGGATACCGACGATCGAATCTCGGGCAAGTACAATACCGCTAGACAAAGGGAATTGAATACGGGATTGATTGAATCCTTGGCATCGTGGTTCATCCGATGAGATCATCGTGGAACATGTGGGAGCCAACATGGGTATCCAGATCCCGTTGTTGGTTATTGACCGGAGAACGTCTCGGTCATGTCTGCATGTCTCCCGAACCCGTAGGGTCTACACACTTAAGGTTCGGTGACGCTAGGGTTATAAAGGAAGATTGTATGTGGTTACCGAATGTTGTTCGGAATCCTGGATGAGACCCCGGACGTCACGAGGAGTTCCGGAATGGTCCGGAGGTAAAGATTTATATATGGGAAGTCCTGTTTTGGTCACCGGAAAAGTTTCGGGGTTTATCGGTAACATACCGGGACCACCGGGAGGGTCCCGGGGGTCCACCAAGTGGGGCCACCAACCCCGGAGGCTTGCATGGGCCAAGAGTGGTGAGGGACCAGCCCCTGAGTGGGCTGGTGCGCCTCCCACAAGGCCCAAGGGGCAGCTAGGAGAAAAAAAAGGAGGAAACCCTAGGCTTAGATGGGCCTAAGGCCCACCCTAGGGGGCGCCTCCCTCTCTCCCCTCTTGGCCGCCCCTTCTTTCCCATCTAGGGCTGCCGCCCCCCTAGGGGTGGGAACCCTAGAGGGGGCGCACCCTCCTCCCTCTCCCCTATATATAGTGAGGCCTAGGGCTGCCCATAACACGCGATTTGATCTCTGCCTATTGGTGCAGCCCTCCCTCTCTTTCTCCTCATATCCCGTGGTGCTTGGCGAAGCCCTGCAGGATAGCCACGCTCCTCCATCACCACCACGCCGTTGTGCTGCTATTGGATGGAGTCTTCCTCAACCTCTCCCTCTCTCCTTGCTGGATCAAGGCGTGGGAGACGTCACCGGGCTGTACGTGTGTTGAACGCGGAGGTGCCGTCCGTTCGGCACTAGGATCTCCGGTGATTTGGATCACGACGAGTACGACTCCTTCAACCCCGTTCTCATGAACGCTTCCGCTTAGCGATCTACAAGGGTATGTAGATGCACTCTCCTTCCCTCGTTGCTAGTTTCTCCATAGATAGATCTTGGTGACACGTAGGAAAATTTTGAATTTTTGCTACGTTCCCCAACACTCACCTCATCTTCGGAGGGGGGCACGTAGTTGTCCTCCTCCCAGTATCCGTCCGTCGCCTGTACGGCCTGCTCAAAGGCAGGCTGATCGGGATTGTATTCATCTTCGGCACCATCCAGATTGTTTTTGACTCCTGTGCCGGTATTGTTGTGGCGGGGCTTGGGGCGGCATTCATACTTTGCCTTCTTCCTTGAGGGGTTATCCTCCATTGCCTCATCGCCATTGGTTTCTTTCGGAGTGTCCACCATATATATATATATATATCATATCAGGAGGTGGCTGTCCACCGCCACGTGGGTGGTGGTTCTTGCTCTTCTCCTACATCGTCGTCCACACCGTCGATGTCTTCAGAGTCGAAATCAAGCACGTCGGTCAAATCATCGACCGTGGCTATGAAGTGGGTGGTGGGTGGGCAACGAATTCCTTCGTCGCCCGCTTCCCACTCGAGCCGGACATAGTTCAGCCAAGAATCTTCTGATAAAGAGAGAGACCTTAACGAGTTTAGCATATCGCCAAAGGGCGAGTGCTGGAAGATATCCGCAGCAGTGAACTGATGTCTACTACACAACTTTCTTCTTGTAGACGTTGTTGGGCCTGCAAGTGCACATGTTTGTAGGACAGTAGCAAATTTCCCTCAAGTGGATGACCTAAGGTTTATCAATCCGTAGAAGGCGTAGGATGAAGATGGTCTCTCTCAAACAACCCTGCAACCAAATAACAAAGAGTCTCTTGTGTCCCCAACACACCCAATACAATGGTAAATTGTATAGGTGCACTAGTTCGGCGAAGAGATGGTGATACAAGGGCAAAATAGATAGTAGATAAGGTATTTGTAATCTGAAATAATAAAAACAGCAAGGTAACAAGTGGTAAAAGTGAGTGTAAATGGTATTGCAATGATAGGAAACAAGGCCTAGGGTTCATACTTTCACTAGTGCAAGTTCTCTCAACAATAATAACATAGATAGATCATATAACAAGCCCTCAACATGCAACAAAGAGTCACTCCAAAGCCACTAATAGCGGAGAACAAATGTAGAGATTATGGTAGGGTACGAAACCACCTCAAAGTTATTCTTTCGGATCGATCTATAAAAGAGTTCGTACTAGAATAACACCTTAAGACACAAATCAACCAAAACCCTAATGTCACCTAGATACTCCATTGTCACCTCAAGTATCCGTGGGCATGATTATACGATATGCATCACACAATCTCAGATTCATCTATTCAACCAACACAAAGTACTTCAAAGAGTGCCCCAAAGTTTCTACCGGAGAGTCAAGAACGTGTGCCAACCCCTATGCATAGGTTCATGGGTGGAACCCGCAAGTTGGTCACCAAAACATACATCAAGAGGCACTTGATATCCCATTGTCACCACAGATAAGCACGGCAAGACATACATCAAGTGTTCCCATAAAAGACTCAATCCGATAAGATAACTTCAAAGGGGAAACTCAATTCATCACAAGAGAGTAGAGGGGGAGAAACATCATAAGATCCAACTACAATAGCAAAGCTCGGGATACATCAAGATCGTGCCATAGAGGGAACACGATAGAGAACACGAGAGAGAGAGAGATCGAACACATAGCTACTGGTACATACCCTCAGCCCCGAGGGTGAACTACTCCCTCCTCGTCATGGAGAGCGCCGGGATGATGAAGATGGCCACCGGTGAAGGTTGCCCCCTCCGGCAGGGTGCCGCGAAGGGCTCCCGAGAGGTTTTTGGTGGCTACAGAGGCTTGCGGTGGCGGAACTTCCGATCTAGGTTAATTCCCGAAAGTTTCAGTATTTATAGGAATTATTGGCATTGGTTTCACGTCAGGGGGGTCTCCGGGCCGTCCACGAGACAGGGGGCGCCCCCCTAGGGGCGCGCCCTCCTATCTCGTGGGCAGCCCGGAGCTCTTCTGGCCCAACTCCGATGCTCCGTGGTCTTCTTTTGGTCGATAAAAAAATCCTCAAAAATTGGCACATCATTTGGACTCCGTTTGATATTCCTTTTCTTCGAAATACTGAAACAGGCAATAAAACAGCAATATGGGCTGGGCCTCCGGTTAATAGGTCAGTCCCAAAAGTAATATAAAAGTGTAAAATAAAGCCCATAATCATTCAAAACAGATAATATAATAGCATGGAACAATCAAAAATTATAGATACGTTGGAGACATATCATGAACCCCATTACCGGAGCCCAATTGGATTCTGCGGGCTCAGGGGTGCGTGGACTGGAGCCTACAGCCGGACACATGTCCGGGGGTCCTGCAGGTGCGATACCCCGAGTACTGTCAGATGACAGGTCTAAGCCGTGCTCGTCCTGACTGTTCGGCGCTCCTGGCGTAGGGCCGAATCCATTGAAGATCAAGTCTCCGCGGATATCGGCCGTGTAGTTCAAGTTTCCAAACCTGACCTGATGGCCGGGAGCGTAGCTGTCAATCTGCTCCAGATGGCCAAGCTAACTGGCCCGCAGTGCGGAGCCGCCGAATACGAAGATCTGTCCAGGGGGAAAAGTCTCACCCTGGACTACGTTGTTGTTGATTATTGAAGGAGCCATCGTGCCTTGCAGCGGTGACACAAAGGAACTCTCAATGAAAGCACCAATGTCGGTGTCAAAACCGGCGGTTCTTGGGTAGGGGGTCCCGATCTGGGCGTCTAAGGCTAATGGTAACAGGAGGCAAGGGACACAATGTTTTACCTAGGTTCGGGCCCTCTCAATGGAGGTAAGACCCTACTTCCTGCTTGATTGATCTTGATGATATGAGTATTACAAGAGTTGATCTACCACGAGATCGTAGAGGCTAAACCCTAGAAGCTAGCCTATGATGATTATGAATGTTGTGATTGTCCCTATACGGACCAAACCCTCCGGTTTATATAGACACCGGGGGGGGGGGGGCTAGGGTTTACACAGAGTCGGTTACAAAGAAGGAAATCTAATATCCGGATTGCCAAGCTTGTCTTCCACGCAAAGGAGAGTCCCATCCGGACACGGGACAAAGTCTTGAGTCTTGTATCTTCACGGTCCAACAGTTCGACCAAAGTATATAGTCCAGCTGTCCGGATACCCCCTAATCCAGGACTCCCTCACCACCCTTCCATTCCCGCGCTCCTGCTTGCACCTTGCATCCCGACACCAAGCGATCGATTCGGCCATTCGGAGCGACATCCTCTTTGGGGATGTCTTTACCTTGGCGATATCAGGCACCATCGGCTGTGTCTGTTCGGCTTCGCGGGGCCAATCAACATGATCCCCGATGGCTGTCGTACCGCCGTTGCAGTTGGTAGAGGGGGCGTCGGACTGTCGCTCGGCAGGCTCGTCGATGAGCTCCTCACGCAGGAGCCGCCGCCGTCAGCTCGCGAAGCCATCATGAGCAATCGCCATCACCTCTCGTCGGCTCCGCAAGCAACGCCATACACCGCTGCTGTCGAGCAATTTGCGCCCGCCGCCGCAAAGGAATCTGATTTGCATTTCTTTTTTACAGCGAGAATGCGCTTTGCTGCCGGTGCGAGCTGAGCGGGGCAGATAATGTTACCAGCCCAACATAAGCCCAGTTATCCACAACTCTACTAAATCAACCTCCGGAGCAGCGGCCCAAGAGATGATGTGCTGCAGCATGAGGAGATGCGAGGCAAAATCTGTACCACTCATTATGGATGGCGAACAAAATCACTGTGGTGGCTCTGTGGTCGCTCCGTTATACTGTTTCTCAATAAGGAGGCTTATGTGTGATAGAGCGTATCGTATCACAGGGTTTGGATGCACCGGTGAAGTTTGCACCAACTCTCGAGGTGAGAAAGGGCAATGCACGGTACCGAAGAGGCTAGCAATGATGGAAGGGTGAGAGTGCGTATAATCCATAGACTCAACATTAGTCATAAAGAACTCACATACTTATTGCAAAAATCTATTAGTCATCGAAACAAAGTACTACGCGCATGCTCCTACGGGGATAGATTGGTAGGAAAAGACCATCGCTCGTCCCCGACCGCCACTCATAAGGAAGACAATCAATAAATACCTCATGCTCCAACTTCATTACATAACGGTTCACCATACGTGCATGCTACGGGAATCACAAACTTCAACACAAGTATGTCTACAATCCACAACTACCCACTAGCATGAATCAAATATCACCATCTTTATATCGCAAAACTATTGCAAGGAATCAAACATATCATATTTAGCGATCTACAAGTTTAAAGAGCATTCTACAAATGGCGGTTTTCTATGTGAAGAGAAACAGGCAATCCAAACTTCAAATGATATAAGTGAAGCACGTGAAGCATTCTATAAAGCCATACTCAAAAGATTTAAGTGAAGTGCAATGAGCATTCTATAAATCAACCAAGGACTATCTCATACCAGCATGGTGCATAAAAGAAAAGTGAAAACTAAATGCAAAAGACGCTCCAAGACTTGCACATATCGCATGAACAAAACGAATCCGAAAACATACCGATACTTGTTGAAGAAAGAGGGGATGCCTTCCCGGGCATCCCCAAGCTTAGACGCTTGAGTCTCCTTAAATATTTACTTGGGATTCCTTGGGCATCCCCAAGCTTGAGCTCTTTCCTCTCTTCCTTTTCGTCATATCGAGACCTCCTCGATCAAACACTTCATCCACACAAAACTTCAATAGAAAACTCTAGGTACTGTTGCAAACCAATTCATATTTTGTTTTTGCATTGTGCCTACTGTAATATAACTTTTTCATGGCTTAATCCACTGATAGGAATTGATAGTTTCATCAAAACAAGTAAACTATGCATCAAAAACAGAATCTGTCAAAAACAGAACAGTCTGTAGTAATCTGAACATTCACCATACTTCTGTTACCCCAAAAATTCTACCAAAATTAGGAAAAATAAAAAATTTGTACAGAAAGACAGTGAAAAATAATCAGAACCATTTGACGTTCCAGTAAAAAATGTAAAATCGCGCACTACAGCCAAAGTTTCTGTCCTGCACCGTACAAACCGACAAGCATTGTAAACATCCTAAAGGCAAACCTTGGCACATTATTTTTATAATACAATGGAATTTTACAAGGGGATACTTTTTTTTGATGAAAAGTTTCTGTAATCAAGATTCACAAAGTTTCCGTGAGCATGAACAAAGTTCAAGGAGCTCTCCCACTTCAACAATGCTTGTCTCTCTCACTTTCACTTTCCTTTTTGAAAAGTTTTGGGTTCCCCTCTTTATTTTTTTGTTTTTAGACTATATAAAAGCACTCAACAAAAATAAATGACTCTCTAAAACTTCCGGGTTGTCTCCCTGGCAGCGCTTTCTTTAAAGCCATTAAGCTAGGCATATAGTGCTCAAGTAATGAATCCACCCGGATCCTAAGGTATATCAAAGCCAATTTTAATTAACAATGATTTGTGATTTAGTAGTGAGCACAAAGTAACATATGTCGTGCAATAACGAAGTCTAACTCTCTTCCTATGCATCGGCATATCATAAAAGAACAATTCATGCACGCATAGTAAAGGCCAATGCATAGTTTAAACAATTTCTTGCAATTCTATCGTATTGGAAACATAGAGAGGTGGAGATATAGTTCCTCTCTCATAATAATTGCAAGTAGGAGCAGCAAGCACATGCATATTATATCTATCAAAATCACCATGTATAGTAGTAAAACGCAACCCATCAATATAATCCTTAATAAGGGCAAACTTCTCTGATATAGTGTTGTCGGGAGAATTCAAAAAGATATAGGACTATCATGCGTGGGTGCAATAGCAACAATTTCATGTTTAACATAAGGAACTATAGCAAGTTCATCTCCATAAGCATAATTCATATTGGCATCTTGGCCACAAGCATAGCAAGCATCATCAAAAAGGGGTATTTCAAGAGAATCAACGGGATCATAACAATCATCATAGCAATCATCATTCGGTAAGCATGAAGGCTAATTAAACAATGTATGAGTTGAAGAGTTACTCTCATTAGAAGGTGGGCACAGGTAGCTAATCCGCTCTTCCTCCTTTTGTTTTTCGCTATCCTCATTAGTTTTTTCATCCAATGAGCTCACAGTTTCATCAATTCCTTCTTCCATAGACTCCTGCAAAATATTAGTCTCTTCTTAGGCAGCGGAGACTTTCTCAATAAATGCATCAATATCAGAATTGCATTCATAATTCTCATAACAATATTGAAGTATAGCAAAATTTTCATGTCTGTAAACAGCATCATCAAGATTTTCACACTCTTTAAACAAAGATTCAATTTCATAAGCACTGAGGGAGTCCTGGATTATGGGGTGTCCGGACAGCCGGACTATGACCTTTGGCCGGATTCCTGGACTATGAAGATACAAGATTGAAGACTTCGTCCCGTGACCGGATGGGACTTTCCTTGGCGTGGAAGGCAAGCTTGGAGATACGGATATGTAGATCTACCATTGTAACCGACTCTGTGTAACCCTAACCTCTCCGGTGTCTATATAAATCGGAGGGTTTTAGTCCGTAGGACGAACAACAATCATACCATAGGCTAGCTTCTAGGGTTTAGCCTCTTTGATCTCGTGGTAGATCTACTCTTGTACTACCCATATCATCAATATTAATCAAGCAGGAGTAGGGTTTTACCTCCATCGAGAGGGCCCAAACCTGGGTAAAAACATCGTGTCCCTTGTCTCCTGTTACCATCCGCCTAGACACACAGTTCGGGACCCCCTACCCGAGATCCGCCAGTTTTGACACCGACATTGGTTCTTTCATTGAGAGTTCCTCTGTGTCGTCACCTTTAGGCCCGATGGCTCCTTCGATCATCAACAACGACGCGGTCCAGGGTGAGACTTTTCTCCCCGGACGGATCTTCGTATTCGGCGGCTTTGCACTGCGGGCCAATTCACTTGGCCATCTAGAGCAGATCGAAAGCTACGCCCCTGGCCATCAGGTCAGATTTGGGAGTTTGAACTACACGGATGACATCCGCGGAGACTTGATCTTCGACGGATTCGAGCCACAGCCAAGCGCGCCGCACTGTCTCGATGGGTATGATCTAGCTCTGCCGCCGAACAGTGCCCCGGAGGCCGCACCAGCGTCCGCTCCAACCCTTAGCTCGGAGCCGACTTCGCCGATCGAGGACGAGTGGCTGGACACCGCCTCGGGGGCTACGATCTCTACGGCGATTGAGCCGAACACCATCCCTGTCCTTTGCAAAGCCCGTGACTCCAAGGTGCCGGACTCCTCTCCGGACTCCGAACCTCCCGCGCCCCTGCCAATCAAATCCGATTGGGCGCCGGTTATGGAGTTCACTGCCACGGACATCTTTCAGCACTCGCCCTTTGGCGACATCCTGAATTCACTAAAGTCTCTCTCTTTATCAGGAGAGCCCTGGCCGGACTATGGTCAGGAAGGTTGGGATGCGGACGACAAAGAAATTCAACGCCCACCCACCACCCACTTTGTAGCCACTGTCGATGATTTAACCGACATGCTCGACTTCGACTCCGAAGACATCGACGGTATGGACGACGATGCAGGAGACAACCAAGAACCAGCGCCTACAGGGCACTGGAAGGCCACCTCGTCATACGACATATACATGGTGGACATCCCAAAAGATGGGAGTGGAAATGGAACAGCGGAGGATGACCCCTCCAAGAAACAGCCCAAGCGCCGGCGTCAGCGGCGCAGCTCTAAATCCCGCCACAGCAAAAACGGTGATTCCGGCACGGGAGATAATAACACCCCGGACGGTGCCGAAGACAAACCCCTCCAGCAGGATTCAGCACAGGAGGAGGGAGAAGCCAGCCCTCATAATAGAGCGGCAGACAGAGAGGTAGAGGACGATAATTATATGCCTCCCTCCAAAGATGAAGCAAGCCTCGACGACGACGAATTTGTCATGCCCGAGGATCCCGTCGAACAAGAGCGTTTCAAGCGCAGGCTTATGGCCACGGCAAGCAGCCTCAAGAAAAAGCAGCAGCAGCTTAGAGCTGACCAAGACTTGCTAGCTGACAGATGGACCGAAGTCCTTGCAGCCGAAGAGTACGAACTCGATCGCCCCTCCAAGAGCTACCCAAAACGCAGGCTGCTACCCCAATTAGTGGAGGAAGCACCCAAACCTACATCACCAGTGCATGACGCGGCCGACTGGCCACCTCGTGGCCGCAACAGAGAGGCCTCTAGGCCCTCCACTAAAGCCGCACCCCGGCGTCGCTCGAAAAGTACAAAGCCACGGGGAAATGCACCAGACTTGCGAGACATATTGGAGGACAAGGCAAGGCAAATAAGATCAATCTACGGATCGCGTGGGCACCCCACGACACATGATGACAACCATCACGCCGGATACAGCAGTTCCGGTCGGGCCGAACACAGTAGACAAAGCTCATTTGAGCTGCGTCGTGATATAGCCCAATACAGGGGCGCCGCACACCCACTATGCTTCACAGACGAAGTAATGGATCATCAAATCCCCGAGGGTTTCAAACCCATAAACATTGAATCATACGACGGCACAACAGATCCTGTGGTTTGGATCGAGGACTATCTCCTTCACATCCACATGGCCCGTGGTGATGATCTACACGCCATCAAATACCTCCCACTCAAGCTTAAAGGACCAGCTCGGCATTGGCTCAACAGCTTGCCAGCAGAATCAATTGGTTGTTGGGAAGGCCTGGAAGCCGCATTCCTTGATAACTTCCAGGGCACATATGTGCGACCACCAAACACTGATGACCTAAGCCACATAATTCAGCAGCCAGATGAATCGGCCAGACAATTCTGGACACGGTTCTTAACCAAGAAAAATCAAATTGTTGACTGTCCGGATGCAGAGGCCCTTGCAGCCTTCAAACATAACATCCGCGACGAGTGGCTTGCCCGACACCTAGGACAGGAAAAGCCGAAATCCATGGCAGCCCTCACATCACTCATGACCCGCTTCTGCGCGGGAGAGGACAGCTGGCTAGCTTGCAGTAACAACCTGACCAAAAACCTTGGTAGTTCGGATACCAAGGACAGCAATGGCAGGTCGCGTCGCAACAAGCACAAGCGCCGCATTAACGGCGATAATGCTGAAGATACGGCAGTCATTGCCGGATTCAGAGGCTCTAAACCCGGTCAGCGGAAAAAGTCGTTCAAAAGAAATACTCAGGGCCCGTCCAATTTGGACCGAATACTCGATCGCTCGTGCCAGGTACATGGCACCCCCGAAAAACCAGCCAACCACACCAACAGGGATTGTTGAGTGTTCAAGCAGGCAGGCAAGTTAAATGCCGAAAACAACGACAAGGGGCTGCATAGCGATGACGAGGAGGAGCCCCGGCCGCCGAACAATAGAGGACAGAAGGGCTTTCCCCCACAAGTGCGGACGGTGAACATGATATATGCAACCCACATACCCAAAAGGGAGCGGAAGCGTGCACTAAGGGACGTATATGCGATGGAGCTAGTCGCCCCAAAGTTCAACCCGTGGTCCTCCTGCCCGATCACTTTTGATCGAAGGGACCACCCCACTAGCATCCGCCACGGCGGATTCGCGGCATTGGTTCTTGACCAATCATTGACGGATTTCACCTCACTAGAGTCCTGATGGACGGCGGCAGCAGCCTGAACCTGCTTTACCAGGATACAGTGCGCAAAATGGGCATAGACCCCTCAAGGATTAAACCCACAAAAACGACCTTTAAAGGCGTCATACCAGGTGTAGAGGCCAACTGTACAGGCTCAATTACACTCGAAGTGGTCTTCGGATCCCCGGATGACTTCCGAAGCGAGGAATTAATCTTCGACATAGTCCCCTTCCGCAGCGGCTATCACGCACTGCTCGGACGAACCGCATTTGCAAAGTTCAATGCGGTGCCGCACTATGCATACCTCAAGCTCAAGATGCCAGGCCCTCGAGGAGTAATCACGGTCAATGGAAACACCGAACGCTCTCTCCGAATGGAGGAGCATACGGCGGCCCTAGCGGCGGAAGTACAAAGCAGCCTCTTAAGGCAATTCTCGAGTCCGACTACTAATCGTCCGGACACCGTCAAGCGCGCCCGGAGTAACCTACAACAAGACCGCCTGGCATGTTCCGAGCACGCGTAGCAATGCGGCCCCAACCCCAGCCCTCACGAAATTGCGAGACCAGTACCACGCGTACATAACTACGCTCTGGAGATACCATGGGCATAGGGGGAGGGGCACGACCACGGCATGCCCAGAGTGCGGCTCAACCGCACCAGGGGCTCCCAATTGTGTCATTCTCTTTTTTTCTTATTCTCAGGACTCCGTTTTCCAGAAGCCCTGTCCGGCAGTAGAATCGCCAAACTCACGATGCAACAGCCAGGGAAGCAGAAAAGCTACGTCGAGTGTCTAGGTGGTCTCTATTACGAGCAGTATACCTGTTTTACATACCATCCCGCAGCCTACCCCTGGAGGGGGACATGTTAAATAGTCCCATCCCTTGCTTATCGCACTATTTGTATAATTCTGCTTTCATTGCAGTATCTTTTGAATAAACAATACATAGCTTCTGCTTATTATTGCATTTCCCTTTTTTTCCGTAAATGTTCATCTATGACATGTTACACCCGTACAACTTGGTACGGTCAATACACCAGGGGCTTAAGTACCCCAAAACATGGTGTGATAAGCCCGAACACTTTCACAAGTGCGGCACCCCGAACTTATAGCATTATATGCATCGGCTCCGAATCATGTCTTGGGTCAATAGTTGGGTTTGCCCGGCTCCCATGTTTTGGTACCTTACGTTCCGTTATATCGGCTAAGGTAGCGCTGGGAGAACCACTGCGATTGTGCCCCGGTTGAGCTGGGTTGAGCACCTCAGTGGAGAAAGCTAAAACTGATCATCATGATAGGGCGAGAGCCGGTCGCTGTTCGAGAGGTTTTTCGGGTCCCTAAAGACTCATGCTGCTTAGAGCGAGGAGTCGGCATTGTCCGGCCAAGGCGTGGACAGCGCCCCGAACTCGGTCTTCCGAATACCAGGGGCTTCGCCGAAATTTAAAATTATAGAATTCTATGGCCAAGTGAGAGTGTTCAAGCATTATAGTCCGGTTGCCTCGTTCGTCATGTTGAGAGCCTCCCTCGAAGGACCCAAGAATGGGAACAAGAGCGCTCAAGTTTATCCCGAACACCCCAGCACTCGTGGCATGGGGGCTGAAGCCAACGACTTGCCATCTCTCAAATTTGATAAAGGGCCGCACAAAAGGTAATATTTTAAATTAACAAGCGTTGCTTAGCGCATATGAACAAAGTTTTCAGCGTACAAGATAACAAATGCGAGTCTACTCAAAAATTACATCTTTGGAGCATTCACCCGCTATAAGGCGGGCACCCTTCAGGACCCCCTCATAGTATATCTCGGGCTTGCGATGCCCCTTGCCCGGCGGTGGCCCATCCGTCACAAGCTTCTCAGCGTCCATCTTGCCACAGTGCACTTTAGCACGGGCAAGGGCCCGACGGGCACCTTCAATGCAGACGGAGCGCTTGATGACTTCAAACCGTGGACAGGCGTCCACCAGCCGCCGCACCAGACCGAAGTAGCTCCCAGGCATGGCTTCTTTAGGCCACAGCCGAACTTTGAGGCCCTTCATGGCCTGTTCGGCCACCTTGTGGAGCTCGACCAGCTGCTTCAGCTGGTCGCTCAGGGGCACCGGATGTCCGGCCTTAGCATTTTGAGACCAAAACACCTTTTCCTCGAGCTCCCCTCCTCGGCTCGGTAGAACGCGGTAGCATCGGACACACTACGGGGCAGATCTGCGAACGCTCCTGGATAATTCACTTTTACATGCTTGCTTTGCATAAATAATGCCTTACCCGCCGCTATCTTTTTTATCGCCTCAATCTGCTGGAGGGCCTTCTGGGCTTCGGCCTTAGCGGCTTTGGCACTCTCAAGAGCCAAGGCGAGCTCGGACTCTCGAGTCTTCGAGTCACGCTCCAAACTCTCGTGTTTTTCCACGAGAGCCTGGAGCTCTTGCCACACCTCCGCCACCCGCGCCTCCTGATTCTCTCACTCGGTGCGCTCCGCGGCCGCACTATTTTCGTCCTTGGACACCGCTTCCTTCAGGGTCGCCACCTCGTTCGTGGCCCCTGCAATACTCACGTTATTCCTGTCATTTTTTGCAACCAAATCCTTTCTATAAGGTATTACTTACCTTCCTTGTCCTCGAGCTGCTTCTTGGCAAGGCCGAGCTCGTTCTCAGACCGCTCGAGGCTCTCCTTCAATGCATTGACCTCCGCAGTCAGTGCGGCAGAGGTCAGCAGCGCAGCCTGCATTCCCATATTGACATATTTATGTTAGACTCCTTTTCTTTCCGAACACCGAACTAAGCATCAGGGGCTACTGTCTATGCGGTAATATTCTTACATATCTTGAAAACATACCTCAAAGCCTGTTAGAAGGCTGGTACAGGCTTCAGTCAGCCCGCTCTTGGCGGACTGAACTTTCTGGATCACCGCGCTCATGATAGTGCGGTGCTCCTCGTTGATGGAGGCGCCATTAAGCGCCTCCAGCAAGCTATCCGGTGCCTCCGGTTGGACGGAGGTCACCGGCGTCGCAGTCTTGCCCTTCTTGCGAAGGGGCCGCCTGCCGGACTTCGGAACCACTGTAGGTTCCGGTACGGAGTCTGGCACAGGGCCGGACTTAGAGCCCTCTGGGGTTTTGCCCCCTTTGCGCCCGTGGTCCGGGAGGTCTCCTTGCGGCGCCTCCAGGACCACCTCCTCCTGGTTGGGCCCCTTTTGGGACTCCACCGCGGCGTCGTCTGCGTCACGAGGGGAGGAGGCGGTCGGAAGTGAAGTGCTATTCACATTCGACGAATCCAGGGAGCTGCTCGACGAAGCGGCGAGCTCGTCCTTGGGCGGGCTACATGGTTGTATTCGGCGTTAGAAGACACTATGCGACAAATGAAAAATCACGAGTTATTCTGGAATCCGGACACTTACGATCTCGCCAGAGGCTTGGCCCTCGAGGGCCACTCCTCTTCGCCGTCGTCGGTGTTGGTAGAAAAGTCCGGAGGAAGGGTCCTTCCTTTCTTGGACCCTCCGGCCCCCCAGCTGGGGCGACCTTCCTTTTCTTCTCTTCCCCCGCTGGGGGAGAGGCCTCTTTTTCCTCCTCCTCGCCTTCACGGGAGGAGTCCTCCTCAGAATCGTCGGACGATGAGTCCGATAACACCTGGCGCCGGGCACTCCTTAGAGTTCCCGTGGCCTTCTTCTTGGCCTTCTTCTCCGCCACCACGTGAGGTGCCGGAACCAGCAGCCCGTCAAGCGGGCGTCCGCTAGGTCTTCTGGCAAAGGAGCCGGACAGTTAACCTGCCCGGACGTCTTCAGCCAGTCCTGTCAAAGGTAAGGGAGTTTAGATCCCACATAGAGTCAGACTATGAAAAACAAGAGTCCCGTAAAGGGTAGAATAGCTTACCTCGCTAGCCTGACGCCGCGAGCTGAATCCGCGATCTTCGATAGCGGATGCGGGGGCCTCGGCGCCCTTAAACAGCACCTTCCAGGCATCTTCGTACGTAGTGTCGAAGAGCTTGCACAAGGTTTGGTGCTGTGCTGGATCAAACTCCCACAATTTGAAGGCCCGTTGTTGGCATGGGAGAATCCGGCGGATGAGCATGACCTGGACTACATTGACAAGCTTGAGATTCTTGTTCACCAGATTTTGGACGCAGGTTTGAAGTCCGGTCAGCTCTTTCGAATCTCCCCACGTTAGGCCCGTCTCTTTCCAGGAGGTGAGCCGTGTGGGGAAACCAGATCGGAATTCGGGGGCCGCCGCCCATTTGGAGTCGCGCGGCTCGGTGATGTAGAACCACCCCGATTGCCACCCCTTTATTATCTCCACGAAGGAGCCCTCGAGCCATAGGACGTTGGCCATCCGGCCCACCATGGCGCCTCCGCACTCCGCTTGGCGGCCTCCCACTACCTTCGGCTTGACATTAAAAGTCTTCAGCCATAAGCCGAAGTGTGGCTGGATGCAGAGGAAGGCCTCGCACCCGACGATGAACGCCGAGATGTTGAGTATGAAGTTCGGGGCCAGATCGTGGAAATCTAGGCCATAGTAGAACATGAGCCCCCGAACGAATGGGTGAAGTGGAAAACCTAGTCCGTGGAGGAAGTGGGTGAGGAACACCACCCTCTCATGGGGCCTGGGGTGGGGAGGAGCTGCGCCTTGTCGGGGAGCCGATGCGCGATGTCGCTGGAAAAGTATCCGGCCTTCCGCAGCTTTTTGACTTGTTCCTCCGTTACGGAGGAGACCATCCACTTGCCTCCCGCTCCGGACATGTCTGGAGAAGGTTGAGGAGGGATGTGCGGACTTGGGCGCTGGAGCTCGAGTGCGCGGAAATGGATGAGCAAAGGAGGAAGAAGGCGTAGGTGAAAAGGTGGATCCTTATCCCCTTTGTGGACGGACGAAGCTATGCGTCCCCCACCAGCCTGGTAAAACTCGCTTATCTCCCAAGCGCCGTAATCAATGGCGCGGTTGGGTTACCCATGCCCGTATTGATGAGAATCCCGGAATAAGGGGGCATGATCTCCGCTTTGATAAGACGTGCCAAAGAAACCGCCTCGCTGAAGACGCTGAGGTGGGACAGTAAAAACGATTCCAATAAAGGCTTGGCCGTGGTGTGACGTCACGCCGCAGAATACGTCAGCAGATTGAATTTGTGTAAAGATTATTCTCTCTACAGTGGTATGTGGAACTTATTTTGCAGAGCCGGACACTATCCTTGTGTTCAAAATGTTCTATGAAGTATTCGGAGGAGGAACCCGCCTTGCAATGCCGAAGACAATATGCGTGCCAGACTCATCGTCATTGAAGCCTGGTTCAGGGGCTACTGAGGGAGTCCTGGATTAGGGGTTGTCCGGACAGCCGGACTATGACCTTTGGCCGGATTCCTGGACTATGAAGATACAAGATTGAAGACTTCGTCCCGTGTCTAGATGGGACTTTCCTTGGCGTGGAAGGCAAGCTTGGTGATACGGATATGTAGATCTCCTACCATTGTAACCGACTCTGTGTAACCCTAACCCTCTCCGGTGTCTATATAAACCGGAGGGTTTTAGTCCGTAGGACGAACAACAATCATACCATAGGCTAGCTTCTAGGGTTTAGCCTCTTTGATCTCGTGGTAGATCTACTCTTGTACTACCCATATCATCAATATTAAGCAAGCAGGAGTAGGGTTTTACCTCCATCGAGAGGGCCCGAACCTGGGTAAAAACATCGTGTCCCTTGTCTCCTGTTACCATCCGCCTAGACGCACAGTTCGGGACCCCCTACCCATAAAAGCAACAAATTCTTCTATTTGTTCCACATCATAGTAATCATAGATACCATTAGCATAACATGCCAAGGTTTTATCATCATTGAATTTGCATGAAAAGGGAAGGTGTGGAGCCTTCATCCTAGAGAAACAAGTATAATCATATCTCAAGCATAGTTGCCGAGCATACCAATGCAACATATAAATTTGATCCCATAATAGTTTCCCTTTTTGTGTCAAGCGGTAATCCCTAAAGTATTCAAGTTGATCCAACGTGTCTCCCATAACATAGTTGAATGAGGTTTTCTCAGGATTATCAAAGTAGTACATAATATCTTTCACATAATGAGCATCGAGGGTTTTAGGAGGTTCCCCATCTCCATGAGTAGCAAGTACACCTAATTTTTTTGGTATTTCATGTTCCATATCCATAACAAAAGATAGAGAACAACTAAGAACAACAAATAAAAATTACTTAGTGATAAAGCAAACAAGCACACACGAGAATATTCACCCCACGCTATGTCTCCCCGGCAACGGCGCCAGAAAAAGGTCTTGATAACCCACAAGTGTAGGGGATAATTGTAGCCTCTTTCGATAAGTAAGAGTGTCGAACCCAACGAGGAGCTAAAGGTAGAACAAATATTCTCTCGTCCTATCTGCCACTGATACGACTCTACGCACGCTTAGTGTTCGCTTTACCTAGAACAAGTATGAAACTAGAAGTACTTTGTAGGTGTTGTTGGATAGGTTTGCAAGATAATAAAGAGCATGTAAATATAAACTAGGGGCTGTTTAGATAAAGTAGCAATAAAGTAAATATAACGAGTGTGGAAAAGTGGTGGTAGGAGTTGTGAAATTTTCCCTAAGCAATTGACTACTTTACTAGACCGATAGCAAGTTTTATGTGGGAGAGGCATAAGCTAACATACTTTCTCTTCCTGGATCATATGCACTTGACTGGAACTCTAGAAAGCATCCGAAACTACTAAAGATCATTAAGGTAAAACCCAACCATAGCATTAAAGCATCAAGTCCCCTTTATCCCATACGCCACAACCCCCTTAATCGGGTTTATGCTTTTGTCACTCAAGCAACCCACTATAAGCAAATCATGAACGTATTGCAACACCCTACAACGGGAATCACTCACGCTTGCGCGACACGGAGGGCACAATAGGACAGCAACATAACCACAAGCAAATTAACCCAATCATAGCAATTCATCAATCACCGGTAGGACAATGAAAATCTACTCAGACATCATAGGATGGCAACACATTATTGGATAATAATATGAAGCATAAATCACCATGTTCAAGTAGAGGGTACAGCGGGTTGCGGGAGAGTGGACCGCTGAATATAGATGGGGGAAGGTGATGGAGATGTTGGTGAAGATGGCGGAGGTGTTGGTGAAGATCGCGGTGATGATGATGGCCCCCGGTGGCGTTCCGGCGCCATCGGAAGCAAGGGGGAGAGAGCCCCCCTTCTTCTTCTTCTTCTTCTTCTTCCTTGACCTTCTCCCTAGATGGGAGAAGGGTTTCCCCTCTGGTACTTGGCTCCCATGGCGTGGGAGGGGCGAGACCCCTCCGAGATTGGATCTGTCTCTCTGTCTCTCTCTGTTTCTGCGTTCCCCGATTCTGCCCTTTCACCGTTTCTTATATATCCGGAGATCCGTAACTCCGACTGGACTGAAACTTTCGCCCAGATTTTTCTTCGAAAATTAGCTTTCTTGCGGCAAAAGAAGAGCGTCAACCGCCTTACGGGGTGCCCACGAGGGTCAGGGGTGCGCCCCTGCCTCGTGGCCCCCTCGGGCACCCGTCTCACGTTGGATTTTCTTCCCAAAAATCATAAATATTCCAAAAATGATCTCCGTCTGTTTTTATCCCGTTTGGACTCCGTTTGATATGGGGTTTTTGCGAAACATAAAACATGCAACAAACAGGAACTGGCACTGGGCACTGGATCAATATGTTAGTCCAAAAAATAGTATAGAAAGTTGCCAAAAGTATATGAAAGTTGAATAATATTGGCATGGAACAATAAAAAATTATAGATACGACAGAGACGTATCAGCCATCATTTATGGTATAAGCATCCAAAGGTATATTCAAATATAACTTATATACAACAAATAGAGCCAACCAAAAGGTGCCTTCAGATATAAAGCCATGTAAAAAATTGTCACCCTGGAAAAATATTGCATGCTTGAGAGATCTGTATGCACGTTTCAATCTCTGTTTACAATTTGCGACCATGTGAGCATGGTCTATGTTACAGTAAAAGAAAGCAAAGAGAAATTGTACCGAAACAGATGACCTTTGTATATAAAGGAAAACTAACCATGAATAGATTAGCTTTAAGTCACATGATGGGGAAAAGGTAGATTTACCATTGGTAAAAAATAGTTCTTATTAGCACTAAGACTCACATCAGGCATAAAAGATAAGGAATGCCAGAACATAACATCATTAAGAAAATAAAATTGCATAGAACAGAAGCACCACAATTTGAGTTGAAACCTGACATGGGTAATAGACGATTACTTTTGCTTGAAAAAAATACATCAAAGCTTCCATTGGTCACTGAAACTTCTCCTGGCAGAATATATGGTTCAGCAGAAAGCTACACTACCGGCAAGTATGCAAGCTCATCTATGTTATCTATTATGCATATTCTCTGAAATTAAGGACATTACTGGCATAATTGGTCCATCAATCACCCGCTGCTAAGTGAAAAACAATTGATCAACTGAAGTGGGAGCACACACTATATATTAGATAGCATATCAAAAAAACACCAAATGTACCCAAACTCAATGAGAAAAAATTCGGGGCAAAACTTATCGATGAGATTCTTATCAATCATCATCATCTTAGAAATAACAACTCAGGATGACGTATAATTATAAGCAGGTAGAACATTGCTCTTCTACAACAAAAGATTACGGAAAGTTTATTGATCCAACTATTCAATAGTAGATAATGGTACAATTGTGGGTAATGGAACATACACATTCTATTTGTTACCCTGATTTGTTAATTTAAAGGCAATTGAGAAGGAAATTTAAGATAAACATGGCCATTATGTGTAAGCAAAATAACACAAACAGTGGCAAGAAATAGGATACCGAGATTACAACAATGTCAGTACACAATCTGACTTCACCTACCAAGACTAACAGTGGCAAGAAATAGGATATAGAGTTGTAGATTTGTTCATAACAAAGAAAAAAATTGATTTTTCTGAATCACTAATTTTATGCACCAAGTATCATTCAAATAGGAATATGCAACACTAAGATTGAAGAATAGTGAACCTGACCAAAGGTTGGATGGTCCGTAGTTTCGTTGAGGATAGAGATACCAAGGAATTGATGATCCCACTCTCTCTGTTTTAGTCATCAAGGGTGCCCAACAATGTTTTTTTTCGATGGCTACTGCATAACAGAAGGCTAAACACACGTCAAAATTTACACAAGACCATACTTGATTCAGACATCTGCCCCATGTGTCTCTAAGCCACAGAAACTTGCTCTCATATATTACTTTAGTATCCTGTAGCAAAAGTTGTTTGGTGTGCTACTGGAATACTCCAAACTGCTAGGAAATCATCGATTGGAAGCGTTTCATGACTTTGCTCATCCTTTGGAATATTTGGGATCCTTGAAACCACATGAAGAGACAGGCACAGATACCTCAGTACCTGTATTTGGTGGAGTAATCCATGGGAGAAATCACCAGACTACGGCCTTACGAGCTCCTCTATAGACAGTCTCCACGATGTCAACAAACTCTTCCTTGTCTTTAATTGCCCAGTTGATCTTGTTGTTGTTTCTTGTCCCAAGATCAATCATGATGTGCTTTTTGCGGAAGAAGAACATCACTATTGATGGGTCGTACAGCTCGTACATGGTGTTGAAGTCAGGAACCTTGGTGATGTCAACATGGTAGATTGATGTCAACCATGCAACCTTCTTCTTGTAGACGTTGTTTGGCCTCCAAGTGCAGAGGTTTGTAGGACAGTAGCAAATTTCCCTCAAGTGGATGACCTAAGATTTATAAATCCGTGGGAGGCGTAGGATGAAGATGGTCTCTCTCAAACAACCCTGCAACCAAATAACAAAGAGTCTCTTGTGTCCCCAACACACCCAATACAATGGTAAATTGTATAGGCGCACCAGTTCGGCGAAGAGATGGTGATATAGGTTTTTATAAGTGCAAGATGGATAGTAGATATAGGTTTTTATAATGGTAAATTGTATAAGTGCAAGATGGATAGTAGATATAGGTTTTTATAATCTGAAATTATAAAAACAACAAGGTAGCAAGTAACAAAGTGAGCACAGACGGTATTGCAATGCTTCGAAAAAAGGCCTAGGGTTCATGCTTTCACTAGTGCAAGTTCTCTCAACAATAATAACATAATTAGATCATATAGCAAGCCCTTCACATGCAACAAAGATCCACTCCAAACTCACTAATAGCGGAGAACAAATGAAGAGATTATTGTAGGGTATGAAACCACCTCAAAGTTATTCTTCCCGATCAATCCATTGGGCTATTCCTATAAGTGTCACAAACAACCCTAGAGTTCATAGTAAAATAACACCTTAGGACACAAATCAACCAAAACCCTAATGTCACCTAGATACTCCAATGTCACCTCAAGTATCCGCGGGTATGATTATACGATATGCATCACACAATCTCAGATTCATATTTTAACCAACACAAATAACTTCAAAGAGTGTCCCAAAGTTTCTACCGAAGAGTCAAGACGAAAACGTGTGCCAACCCCTATGTATAGATTCCCAAGGTCACAGAACCCGCAAGTTGATCACCAAAACATACATCAAGTGAATCAATAGAATACCCCATTGTCACCACGGGTATCCCACGCAAGACATACATCAAGTGTTCTCAAATCCTTAAAGACTCAATCCGAAGGTATTGTGGCATCTTGATGTAGACAGAGTTATGAAGCACCTTGAACAGACTAATGCAATGATGCATCCTAAGAAATATGACCCTTCCTATCATGGTGCAGAAGTTATTTTCATAATGTTCAAAGTATGTTCCATTTACGCTACACTTTTATTTACTTATCCTCTTCTACAACATTAACAATACTGATTGCCCTGTGAAACATAAACTTCTATTGCTGGGCTCTTTTTTCTGACAAATATCAGCATGAAGTATGACTTAGCAACCAGAGAACAGTCACACTACTATTGAAGAATATCTAGCCACACTAATATTTATTTAGCAATGTCTTTCTTCCTAATTTCTTTTAAGATATGTAAGATGCACATCAAAAGAGCCCGACATCGAATGTTGAGTGCATGCCGTACAGAGGGTTGTTTTTATGCACCAATATGCAGCTCATCTTTTCCTTTTTGGGAAGTTCTGTGCTCGCCAAATTAGCTGATTTTTAATATGCAAAGTGATCAAAATCAGTATCTGACAAATCACACCTCATTGTGTAAACAGTCAGGGTCTTAAGTTTCATGGCGGCCATGATAAACGGTTCTTTTAACCTATTTACATGTTTTTATGTATCCTATTCTATTAGAAGACCAATCACTGGCTAAGCAGTTCCAGAAGTTCATTCAAACAATTGATGAATCATATGAAGTGAGCCTTTCAACTCATCGGCAATATTCTGTAAGTTACTTCTTTCCGTTTATGCATGCTCATAAATCATAACACTACTTGTACAAGGTGGGTGTGGAGGTGATATTTATTGAGTTTGCTCGGAAATTGCTTCAGCTAAGAAATATGGGAATTTCTCTAAGCAAGCTTTGTTTGATGTTGTTATCGATGAAGGTGCTCAGGTGGGGTCTCAGACTCTCAATACTAACTATTCTCTTTCAAATAAAGCTAGCTTTATATTTTATATTTATTATGCTGAACAGTAGGCTTGTTTTGGTTTACTCCTGGCTCTTGATCCTGCAATTTTGATTCCACTTCAGCTACTCAAGTCGAAAGGAACTAAGTGCAGAATGGTATGGTAGCATGCTCTGTCTTACATATGAAGCAAAGATTACAGTGCTAGCTCGTCCTACTTAGTAACGTCTCTTTTTAAGGTTGGTGATGCAAAGAAGCTACCTTCTACCGTGATGTCTTGTTTGACAGCCTATTTGAACCCCTACAAAGAGTGGTTATCTAGTTATTATGCTCACTAAATAGGCCAGCCATAATTCCTGCATATGCTTTCTCTGTAAAAATTTCGGTGACAGTGGAGTTAAAGACTGTTAAAAATCATTTTAAAGATCTTACGTATCATGTTTGGATCACTAAAATGTTTTGGTTTCGAGGAGTGCCTCTTGATACGTATCCAACCTATCTATAATTTTTGATTGTTCCATGCTATTATATTACCTGTTTTGGATGTTTATGGGCTTTATTTTACATATTTATATCATTTTTGGGACTAACCTACTAACCGGAGGCCCAGCCCATATTGCTGTTTTTTTTGCATATTTCAGTATTTCGAAGAAAATGAATATCAAACGGAGTCCAAACGAAATGAAACCTTCGGAACGTGATTTTTGGAACGAACAAGATTCGGAGTGCTTGGAGTGCAAGTCAAGAAACAACCGGAGCTTCCACGATATAGGAGGGCGCCCCCCCCCCCCCGCCCTGTAGGGCGCGCCCCCCTGTCTCGTGGGCCCCTCGGGCATCCACCGACGTACTTCTTCCTCCTATATATACCTACGGACCCCGAAAACATCCAGGAGCACCACGAAACACAATTTCCACCGCCGTAACCTTCTGTATCTGCGAGATCCCATCTTGGAGCCTTCACCGGCACTCTGCTGGAGGGGGAATCGACCATGGAGGGCTTCTACATCAACACCATAGCCCCTCCGATGAGTTGTGAGTAGTTTACGACAGACCTACGGGTCCATAGTTATTAGCTAGATGGCTTCTTCTCTCTTTTTGGATCTCAATACAATGTTCTCCCCCTCTCTTGTGGAGACCTATTCGATGTAATCTATTTTTGTGGTGTGTTTGTCAAGATCCGATGAATTGTGGGTTTATGATCAAGTTTATCTATGAATAATATTTGAATCTTCTCTGAATTCTTTTATGTATGATTGAGTTATCTTTGCAAGTCTCTTCGAATTATCAGTTTGGTTTGGCCTACTAGATTGATCTTTCTTGCCATGGGAGAAGTGCTTAGCTTTGGGTTCAATCTTGCGGTGTTCTTACCCAGTGACAGAAAGGGTTGCAAGACACGTATTGTATTGTTGCCATCGAGGATAACAAGATGGGGTTTATATCATATTGCATGTGTTTATCCCTCTACATCATGTCATCTTGCTTAAGGCGTTACTCTGTTCTTATGAACTTAATACTCTAGATGCAGGCAGGAGTCGGTCGACGTGTGGAGTAATAGTAGTAGATGCAGGCAGGAGTCGGTCTACTTGTTATGGACGTGATGCCTATATACATGATCATGCCTAGGTAATCTCATAACTATGCGCTTTTCTATCAATTGCTCGACAGTAATTTGTTCACCCACCATAATACTTATGCTATCTTGAGAGAAGCCTCTAGTGAAACCTATGGCCCCCGGGTCTATCTCTTATCATATTTGCTTTCAATCTATCTCTATTTGCATCTTTACTTTTTGCATCTATATTAAAATACCAAAAATATATTATTATCTCTCTTTCAGATCTCACTTTCGTAAGTGGCCGTGAAGGGATTGACAACCCCTTTATTGCGTTGGTTGCGAGTTCTCAGTTTGTTTGTGTAGGTGCGTGGGACATTTGAGGAGCCTCCTACTGGATTGATACCTTGGTTCTCAAAACCGAGGGAAATACTTACGCTACACTTGCTGCATCACCCTCTCCTCTTCGGGGAAAACCAACGCTAGCTCAAGACGTAGCACCTCTCTGCTTGAGAATCCATAGCTTTAGCATTTTGCCTCACTAGCACTCAAGTAGACCATTTATTAGTTTCCTGAATGTTTCTACATGGTAAACCAAGTTGTAATGATAGGTGATTTTAGTTTTCTGTGTGCCACCAACTTTGTTTTTACTTTATGTCTTAAAAATGGTATGCTTCCAATGATGAGCAACCATATGCAATTTCATGGCCTTCCCTTTGCCATGGCCGAGTCAAAAAGAACTAAGGGTTTTCTCCCGAGCTCTAGTGCCTTGGACAACCCCTCTATCCTCTCTAAGCTCATGAATAATAACGCTATAAAAAGACCCACCGGGGTCTCCAATGAGAAATTGAATAATTTTGATGAGGATGACTCTGGAATTTTTTGTTATTTACATGATGAGTCTTTAAAAGATGCTTGGGATATGTTATTAAGGATTCGGGCTAGCTATGTGCTACAATATCAAATTGAAGATTACTTAAAAAGTTTTTATGTTGGCTTGCCCGCTTCTTTTAAACAAGTTTTAGATTCTATTTTTGAAGGAAGTTTTCTTGAAAGGGATGCTATATATACCTATGAAAAAATGAAAACCATATTTGGGCACCCTATGAATGATAAGGTTGAATCAACTACTCTCTTGTGCTTTTATCAAAATGAAATTATTAAAGAGATGAAATCTAGTTTGGAGGCAAATTTCCGTAACGTGCTTAATCTTACTTCTTGCATTAATGGCCATGTGCTTACTTTAAATAGAAGAATGAATGTCATAGAAAGAAGATCCCCCTCATCAAGTGCCAAAGATGGCACTCGTTAGATCTATCTTTGCTGTTATGCCTAGCTAGGGGCGTTAAACGATAGCGCTAGTTGGGAGGCAACCCAATTTTCTTTATGTTTTTTGTTTTTGCTCCTATTTAGGAATAAATCTTGCAGATACTCTCTGTTTAGATGTGTTTTTATCTTTTAGTTAGTGTTTGCGCCAAGTAAAACCTATAGGATACACTATGATGATAGTTGATTTGATTCTGCTGAAAAACAGAAACTTTGCGCTCACGAGAAAAAATTCAATAAATCACAGAAACGTGTTTTTTGCATTGATTATTTTTGCTGATGATCAATAGACAAAGTTTCTAGTACGTCCTATTTTGGTAGGATTTTTAGAGTTCCAGAAGTTTGCGTTAGTTACAGATTGCTACAGACTGTTCTGTTTTTGACAGATTCTGTTTTTCGTGTGTTGTTTGCTTATTTCAATGCATCTATGGCTAGTAAATTAGTTTATAAACCATAAGGAAGTTGGAATACAGTAGGTTTAACACCAAAATAAATAAAGAATGAGTTCATTGCAGTACATTATGTGGTGGTTTTGTTTTCTTTCACTAACGGAGCTTATAAGATTTCCTGTTGAGTTTTGTGTTGTGAAGTTTTCAAGTTTTAGGTAAAGCTTTTATGGACTATGGAATAAAGGGTGGCAAGAGCCTAAGCTTGGGGATGCCCATGGCACCCCAAGATATTCAAGAATAGCCAAAATCCTAAGCTTGGGGATGCCCCGAGAAGGCATCCCCTCTTTCGTCTTCGTTCATTGGTAACTTTACTTGGAGCTATATTTTTATTTGCCACATGATATGTGTTTTGCTTGGAGCGTCGTGTATTATATTAGTCTTTGCTTTTTAGTTTACCACAATCATCCTTGCTGTACACACCTTTTGGGAGAAGCCTATTTGATTATAATTTGCTAGCATACTCTGTGTGCTTCACTTATATCTTTTGAGCTTGATAATTTTTGCTCTAGTGCTTCACTTATATCTTTTAGAGCACGGTGGTGTCTTAATTTTGAAGAAATTGCTAGTCTCTCATGCTTCACTTATATTATTTTGAGAGTCTTTTAGAACAGCATGGTATTTGCTATTATCATAAAGTTGGTCCTAGAATGATGAGCATCCAAGTTGGGTATAATAAAAACTATCATAAAAGGTGAATTGGATGCTATGATCAACTTGATACTTGATAATTGTTTTGAGATATGGAGGTAGTGATATTAAAGTTATGCTAGTTGGGTGATTATGAATTTAAAGAACGCTTGTGTTGAAGTTTGTGATTCCCGTAGCATGCACGTATGGTGAACCGCTTTGTGATGAAGTTGGAGCACAATTTTATATATTGATTGTCTTCCTTATGAGTGGCGGTCGGGGACGAGCGATGGTTTTTTCCTACCAATCTATCCCCCTAGGAGCATGCGCATAGTGCTTTGGTTTTTGATGACTTCTAAATTTTTGCAATAAGTACATGAGTTCTCTTGTTTAATGTTGAGTCCATGGATTATACGCACCCTTTCACCCTTTCACCATTCCTAGCCTCTCTTGTGCCGCGCAATTTTCGCTGGTACCATACACCCACCATATTCCTTCCTCAAAACAACCACCATACCTACCTATTATGGCATTTCCATAGCCATTCCGAGATATATTGCCATGCAACTTTCCACCGTTCCGTTCATATGACACACATTACTTTTGTCATATTGCTCTTTGCATGATCATGTAGTTGACATCGTATTTGTGGCAAGGCCACCTTCATAATTTTCATACATGTCGCTCTTGATTCATTGCATATCCCGGTACACCGCCGAAGGCATTCATATAGACTCATATATTGTTCTAGCTTTGAGTTGTAAATCCGTAGAAGTGTGATGATCTTCATTATTAGAGCATTGTCCTCGTGAGGAAAGGATGATGAAGGCTATGATTCCCCCACAAGTCGGGATGCGACTTAGGACTTTACAAAAAGAAAAAAAAGAGAAAAAAAAAGAAAGGCCAAAAAAAAAGAAGAAGGCCAAAGAAAAAAAGAGAAAAAGAAAAAAAGAAAGAAAAAAATAAAATTAGAGAAAAAGAGAGAAGGGACAATGCTACTATATCTTTTTCCACACTTGTGCTTCAAAATAGCACCATGATCTTCATGATAGAGAGTCTCATATGTTGTCACTTTCATATACTAGTCGGAATTTTTCATTATAGAACTTGGCTTGTATATTCCAATGATGGGCTTCCTCATAAGTGCCCTAGGTCTTCGTGAGCAAGCGAGTTGGATGCACACCCACTTAGTTTCTTTTGTTGAGCTTTCATATATTTATAGCTCTAGTGCATCCGTTGCATGGCAATCCCTACTCACTCACGTTGATATCTATTAATGGGCATCTCCATAGTCCGTTGATACGCCTAGTTGATGTGAGACTATCTTCTCCTTTTTGTCTTCTCCACAACCACCATTCTATTCCACATATAGTGCTATGTCCATGGCTCACGCTCTTGTATTGCGTGAAAGTTGAAAGAGTTTGAGATTATTAAAGTATGAAACAATTGCTTGGCTTGTCATCGGGGTTGTGCATGATTAAATACTTTGTATGATGAAGATAGAGCAACAGCCAGACTATATGATTTTGTAGGGATAACTTTCTTTAGCCATGTTATTTTGAGAAGACATGATTACTTTGATTAGTATGCTTGAAGTATTACTATTTCTTATGTCAATATGAACTTTTATTTTGTATTCATTTGGATCTGAACATTCATGCCACAATGAAGAAAATTACATTATGAATTATGCTAGGTAGCATTCCACATCAAAAATTCTCTTTTTATCATTTACCTACTCAAGGACGAGCAGGAATTAAGCTTGGGGATGCTTGATACGTATCCAACGTATCTATAATTTTTGATTGTTCCATGCTATTATATTACCTGTTTTGGATGTTTATGGGCTTTATTTTACACATTTATATCATTTTTGGGACTAACCTACTAACCGGAGGCCCAACCCATATTGCTGTTTTTTTTGCCTATTTCAGTATTTCGAAGAAAAGGAATATCAAACGGAGTCCAAACGGAATGAAACCTTCGGGAACGTGATTTTTGGAACGAACAAGATCCGAAGAGCTTGGAGTGCAAGTCAAGAAACAACCGAAGCCTCCACGAGATAGGAGGGCCCCCTATCTCGTGGGCCCCTCGGGCGTCCACCAACGTACTTCTTCCTCCTATATATACCTACGGACCCCGAAAACATCCAGGAGCACCACGAAACACAATTTCCACCGCCGTAACCTTCTGTATCCGCGAGATCCCATCTTGGAGCCTTCGCCGGCACTCTGCCAGAGGGGGAATCGACCATGGAGGGCTTCTACATCAACACCATAGCCCCTCCGATGAGTTGTGAGTAGTTTACCACAGACCTATGGGTCCATAGTTATTAGCTAGATGGCTTCTTCCCTCTTTTTGGATCTCAATACAATGTTCTCCCCCTCTCTTGTGGAGATCTATTCGATGTAATCTCTTTTTGCGGTGTGTTTGTCGAGATCCGATGAATTGTGGGTTTATGATCAAGTTTATCTATGAATAATGTTTGAATCTTCTCTGAATTCTTTTATGTATGATTGAGTTATCTTTGCAAGTCTCTTCGAATTATCAGTTTGGTTTGGCCTACTAGATTGATCTTTCTTGCCATGGGAGAAGTGCTTAGCTTTGGGTTCAATCTTGCGGTGTTCTTACCCAGTGACAGAAAGGGTCGCAAGACACGTATTGTATTGTTGCCATCGAGGATAACAAGATGGGGTTTATATCATATTGCATGTGTTTATCCCTCTACATCATGTCATCTTGCTTAAGGTGTTACTCTGTTCTTATGAACTTAATACTCTAGATGCAGGCAGGAGTCAGTCGATGTGTGGAGTAATAGTAGTAGATGCAGGCAGGAGTCGGTCTACTTGTTATGGACGTGATGCCTATATACATGATCATGCCTAGATAATCTCATAACTATGCGCCTTTCTATCAATTGCTCGACAGTAATTTGTTCACCCACCATAATACTTATGCTATCTTGAGAGAAGCCTCTAGTGAAACCTATGGCCCCCGGGTCTATCTCTTATCGTATTTGCTTTCAATCTATCTTTATTTGCATCTTTACTTTTTGCATCTATATTAAAATATCAAAAATATATTATTATCTCTCTTTTAGATCTCACTTTCGTAAGTGGCCGTGAAGGGATTGACAACCCCTTTATTGCGTTGGTTGCGAGTTCTCAGTTTGTTTGTGTAGGTGCGTGGGACTTTTGAGGAGCCTCCTACTGGATTGATACCTTGGTTCTCAAAACTGAGGGAAATACTTATGCTACACTTGCTGCATCACCCTCTCCTCTTCGGGGAAAACCAACGCTAGCTCAAGACGTAGCACCTCTCTGCTTGAGAATCCATAGCTTTAGCATTTTGCCTCACTAGCACTCAAGTAGACCATTTATTAGTTTCCTGAATGTTCCTTCATGGTAAACCAAGTTGTAATGATAGGTGATTTTAGTTTTCTGTGTGCCACCAACTTTGTTTTTACTTTATGTCTTAAAAATGGTATGCTTCCAATGATGAGCAACCTTATGCAATTTTATGGCCTTCCCTTTGCCATGGCCGAGTCAAAAAGAACTAAGGGTTTTCTCCCGAGCTCTAGTGCCTTGGACAACCCCTCTATCCTCTCTAAGCTCATGAATAATAATGCTATAAATTCTTCAAAACTTCTTTCACTGAATGTCCATCTGCAACTTCTAGTAGGCAAAGCTTTAGTGAAGCCATCTGCAACTTGATCTTGAGATCGAATGAACCGAATGTCCAGCTTCTTTTCTACAACTCTTTCACTGACAAAATGAAAATCTATTTCGATATGCTTTATTCTTGCATGAAAAATTGGATTAGCAGAAAGATATGTGGCACCCAGATTGTCACACCATAAACATGGAGCTTGTTTACAATATATGCCAAGCTCTTTCAGCAATGACTGAACCCAGATAATTTCTGCAGTAGCATTTGCTAGTGCTTTGTACTCTGCTTCTGTGCTGGATCTAGACACAGTAGCTTGTTTCTTAGCACACCATGAGATTAAATTTGGACCAAAGAATACTGCAAAACCACCTATTGAGCGCCTGTCATCAAGGCAACCTGCCCAATCAGAATCAGTAAAGGCACTAACAAGTGTTGATGGTGACTTGGTGAAGGTGAGTCCAACACTGAAAGTGTTCTTGACATATCCAAGTATGCGTTTTGCAGCTGTCAAATGTACTATAGTGGGTGCATGAAGGAACTGACATACTTTGTTCACATCAAAGGAAATATCAGGCCTAGTCAGAGTTAAATATTGCAGTGCACCAACCATACTTCTATACCTGGTGCTGTCCTCTTGATTCAAGAGTTTTCCTTCTGTTAAGGATAATTTTTCAGAGCTGGATAGAGGTGTTGGGGCTGCCTTGCAACCTTGCAACCCTGCTCTTGCTACAAGATCAGTTGCATACTTCTCTTGGGATAGGTGAAGCTCATCTCCATTCCTCTTTACCTCAATGCCAAGGAAGTAGTGCAAGTCTCCTAGATCCTTAAGAGCAAACTCAGAGTTCAAATCCTTTAGCAGTGCTGAAATAGCTTCATCAGATGAGCTTGTGACAATAATATCATCAACATATATGAGTACAAATATAGAGATATTTGACTTGTTGAAAATAAACAATGAGGTGTCAGACTTAGAGGGAGCAAACCCAAGTTCCTAAAGCTTTGAACTCAACCGAGAATACCATGCTCTAGGAGCTTGCTTTAGTCCATATAAAGCCTTGTCAAGCTTGCATATGTGGAGGGGTTTTTGTCTGTTTTCAAACCCAGGAGGTTGTTTCATGAACACTTCCTCTTCCAGAACACCATGAAGAAACGCGTTCTGTACATCTAACTGGCGTAGGCTCCATCCTCTAGATATGGCTATAGACAAAACGAGACGAATAGTAGCAGCCTTTACAACAGGACTAAAAGTATCCTCATAGTCTAAGCCATACATTTGCTTGAAACCTTTTGCAACTAGTCTAGCCTTATAACGGTCTATGGTGCCATCGAATTTCTTTTTAATTCTAAAGACCCATTTACAATCTATGACATTTTTACCTTTACCTTGACGTGCTGGAACTAGATGCCAGGTTTTATTTTTGTGAAGCGCCATGTACTCATCTTCCATAGCCTTCTGCCACTTTGGATCGCCTAGGGCTTCTGCAACAGTATGTGGTATATCTGGTTCATGTGAAACACAAGCAAATCCAAACTTTGCTAAAGATTTGTAGTTTTTGGGTTGAGTTACTCCCCTTTGAAGCCGAGTGCGAGGTGGCGAAGATGCATGCACAGAAGATCTGCCGCCAGGAGCAGCCGAAGGCCTGCTGGGTGAGGACGCGCAAGCCAGATCTTCTGTGACCGGCGCGCGTGACGCAGAAGGAGAAAGCGCCGAAGAAGATCCTGATCCCGCATTGGTGGCAGGCTCATGATTGGCCGATGATGGCCCCGGTGGGACATGATCTACGACTGGATCCTCATGGGAGTCTGCGCCCGCATCCCGTCGTGGCGTGCGCCACGCATAGCAGCATGTGTCGGCGCCAAACCGACCGGGCGCGGGGCCAGGCGTGGGGCCAGGCGCGGGTGGCTGAGGATGGTGCCGCGTGGCACTGGCGGGTTGGTGCGGGGCGGTCTACTGACGGTCCACCGAGCCGCTGATCCCGTGGGAGACAGGACGGCAGACTAGTGCAGGTTGGATCCCGAGGCGGATGCGCCTGGATCCCGAGGAGAATCTGCCCCGATGCTGCTGCTGTTTTGTCCAGGAGGCATAAAATGATGAATTTGGTTGATTTCTTCACCGTTTTCTGCACAATTTTTTTCTGTTGCATCACAAAACTCAAGGCCATCATTAGTAAGAGGATTAGTCAACAATTGCTCATCAGTGTTTAAAGCATCCCCATTATCACGACTGGTGAGGTGCGAAGGTAGAAGAAGAATCTCCTTTTGAAGAAGGGCTCCGACGTTTGAGTGTAGCTGTGCAAAAGGAAAAATAGTTTCATAGAACACAACATCACGGGAGATATAGACACGTCCAGTGGATACATCAAGGCACTTCACACCCTTATGTTGTGGACTGTAACCCAAGAAAACACACTGTTTTGATCGGAACATGAGTTTACGGTTGTTGTATGACTGAAGATTTGGTCAACACGCACACCCAAACACTCGTAAAGATGTGTAGTCTGGTTTTGTGTGAAGGAGACGTTCTACTGGAGATTCATTGTTGATGACCCTACTAGGCAACATGTTTATGAGGTGGACTGCGGTGAGAAAGGCCCCATCCCAGAATTTCAAAGGCATGGAAGCAGCAACGAGCAAGGCAAGACCGACTTCAACTATATGCCTGTGTTTTCGCTCGGTGTTCGCACACGAACACATCACGTGTACCCTCGACGCCGGGGTTAGTGCATCGCAGCTCACGTCGAAGGAGTCTCACCGGAAGAGCGATTCGCAAGTCGACCGGCGAGAGCTTTTGAAGACCCGAAACCCTACACTCCCGGGAGGGACCCCGTCGGGGAGTGCGGCGGCTATGGGCTGCCCTAGGTCGGTCAAGCCGCCCCTAGAGCCTCGGTATTCGCAGCTCTTCAACACGAAGAACGACGAAGAACGAGGGAGCAAGAACGAGGGAGGAACAAAACGTAGATGAAAAAGTTGTAGATGCGTTTGCGATTGTGTGTTGTTCAATCGGCCGTCAGCCCTTAGATATATAAGAGGCGGCTGGACTTCCCGTGCAAGGAAAAGGCTTGGATTCACGTCCAAAACCCTAGTCAAATTCGGACTGGTTTTGTCCGAACTTTCCAAAACTGATCGGTTTAAACTGGCTGCACTTTGCGGGTCTTTTTTGTGGTGGTAAACAACCTCGGATGGAAACGAGTCCAAAAGCAATCTTGACCGCTTCGACGAGACGAACAACTTTCTTGTTGAACGTTTTTTGATAACAGGCCATCTTGAGGGGGTTTTAGGCTGTTTTCCGAAGTCTGTGGCAGAAAAATCCAAAACCCGGACAAACAACCCCGGAGTGTCCGGCGTCCTCGGAGAAATCCAAAATCCGGATGATCATTCCCGGAGTGTCTGGCCATCCTGATGCAGCTTCGCATTTTCGGCTCTAACTTTTGCATACGAACTCCGATTTAGACGTTTCTTATATCAAAATCGATCGCCTCGACGAGACGAAGACAATCCGTGTAGGAACTTTTCTCATATGAAGCCATATAGGGGGCGTAATCAGCCGAATAGTATTCTGAATACAAAATCTGAATACTCAAAACACAACTTCGGCCTTAAAGATGAGATCGGATGGCTACGGCCAAAATATCAAAGTTTCTCCTTTTGACGATATGGAACTTTATTATTTTGAGCACTTCTCCATTTGAAGCCTTCTCAATTATGTTTTTGACCATGCCAAAATCTGGTGTCAACACATGCCCCCCTGTTTTTCGGCAAAGCTTGCGTGCCGAAAAATAATATGCACAGTGTTTGTTCTAAGGACGATGTCAACACTCCATCTGCCATTTATTTTTCTTAGGGCGATAATTATGTATCGGCCATGTTTGTTCTAAGGGCGATAACCATATATCGGCCATTGCCTACCTAGACTTCTTGCCACACACATGGGTGGTATTTCTTTAAGTATCTGCCATTGAGAGCTCTAGGTAACACCGTTCCTTCTACGGATTCCACCAAATATGAGTTTCCAGGAATTACTCTTGTAATCCTAAAAGGACCTTCCCAACTTGGAGACCACTTCCCGAATCTTCTATCCCTTGAACCAATCGGTAGAATCACTTTCCAGACAAGATCGCCAACTTGAAAATTCTTCAATTTGACTTTCTTATTGTAAGCTCTTGCCACCCTCAACTTGTCTCTCTCTATGGCATTCAAAGCAGCCAAACGCTTATCGGCAACCTCATCAACATTGTCCATCATCAAGTTATAAAAGTCTTTTGCCGATAAATCATTTTGTTTAGCTATTCTCAAGGCATTCAAATTTACTTCCACTGGTAAAACAGCTTCTTGACCATATACTAGCTCATATGGAGTCACTTTTGTAGCACCATGCCTTGAGATTCTATGAGCCCACAAAGCTTCAGACAACAACTCATGCCATCTCCTCGCATTATTCTCAATCTTCTTCTTGATGAGTTTGATTAAAATTTTATTGCTAGACTCAGCTTGTCCATTAGCTTGGGCATAATATGGAGAGGAATTGAGCAACTTTACATTATAAGATTTGGCAAACTCTCTGACTTGGTGTGACATGAAAGATGAACCTTGATCTGTAGTTAATGTTTGAGGAATACCGAATCTATGAATGATGTGCTCGGTTATGAATTGAATTACCTCCGTATGTGTCATGTTCTTGAGAGGTACTGCTTCAGACCATTTAGTGAAATAATCAGTTGCCACCAATATGAACCGATGCCCTTTTGAGGAAGACGGGTGGATTTGTCCAATGAAATCTAAACCCCAACCTTTGAAAGGCCACGGTTTGATAATAGGATGTAACATAGCAGCGGGAGCCAATTGAATATCACCAAACTTTTGACAAGCTTCACACACTTTATAATATCTGAAGCAATCATTAATCATAGTCCACCAATAAAATCCAGCATGTCGCAATAACCATTTCATCTTGGGAGCCGACTGGTGAGTGCCACAAATACCTTCATGTACTTCTCCCATAGCAACTCTTGCTTGGTCCTTGTCCAAACACTTTAGAAGAACATCATTGACTGTTCGGCGATAAAGACCATCATCTCTCATTGTGTACTTGAAAGCCATACGCCGAACAGCCCTGTCCACCCTTCTACTAGGAGCACACAAATAATCAATGATAGGTTTCCTCCAGTCTTGATTTTCTCCTGCATTGAATATTTCATTAGTGGCCGAAGCGCTGGGCTTCGACTCGGCCTTACCTATGTTGACAAGACCTAGCATCGGCTATTGATAGAAATGCAATACACCATGGTTAACATAGTAGCCGGATGCTTGCTGTGCCAACTCTTTCGAATTTTCATGTCTAGATATATGAATAATTTTAAAGCAACCCAAGGTAAATCTTGCATCTAGACATACCAAAAGATAAACTATAATTGATTCGTCAAAACATTGATAACCCTTGGATATTTGTTGCACTACTAATAACGAATCACCGGAAGCCTCAATATGTATAGCACCTATAGCAAGTCAAATCTCCAATCTGAATGACAATGCATATTCGGTTTTGATCATTGTGCAAAAATATTTTAAGCGGCACGAGGCTTCACAAAATAGCACCATAAGGAGATATATAAACAATACCAACACCTTGGCCATTGCTACAATTTTAACCATCAAAAATAACCTCCATGGTACTAGAAAGAGTAGGACGATATCAATGAACATATACTTTGTTTTAGTCTCCAATTGAACTAAGGACGATGTTAGGATACTACATCGGCCATGCTTTGACATATTCTTAGGGCGATAGATAAATATCGGCCATTACCTTGAGGTCCATGTAGAATTCACCCACCAAAGTATGTATAGCCGAAATAAACAAATGAAATAGCAATAAAATATTTCGGCTCCTTTGTATTAGCAACAAAAATGTAACTAACCAAATGTATAGTGATTTGGTAATACCCTGTCATGATATAGAAAATTATGTTGCATCCATGGATCAAAATAAATCCATGGAGGGTAATTGATCATACCTATGGATGAATTCAATGGCAAAGGCATGAATGGTATGGTTGAAGAATATGGATGATGTGCTAACCAAAGATTTTGATGTCGTGATGCGCACCTTTGGCTTAATTATTTGTTGCTCTCATTTTTCTCTTTCTTCACTTCTGTAACACTTGTTGCAATAGAAGGCTGCACATCATTTTTATTTTGACTGCTTCTCTTGGGAACCCATGCCATGTTCTTCTTTTTCAGCTCTTGTGCACTAAGTTTTTGTAATTTCTTCTTTCGCCAATACGATAAGCCGAGTGGGCACCCTGGCTCTGATTTTGTTTGAAGCAATGACAATTCTTGTTTTACCTTGTGCACTCTCAACTTCTTTTCTTCAGATTTGGCACTTTGACTCTCAATAATTGGTTGCTTCGTCTCATTGCCTTTAGCAGCCAATGTCAACGCTTTAATTGGCTCTTTTTCATTTGAGATCAAATCTGAAGTTGCACTCTTACGACCATCTCTTTTAACACGATAAACTTGCTTGACCACCTCTTTCTTCTTCCTTGAGCTCTGGACCGATTCCTTATGATTGAAACGGTCTTTAACATGTGATTGTTCAAGTGTTGATCTTCTTGGAGCTGCATAATATTGATGAGATGGTCTGAAATAAGATGGAGAATGTGCCCTTGTATCATACCTGTCCCATGATGGATATGGATCTACATGAGCATAGGGAGGCATCCACGACATTGGCATTGGCGGCCCAAAATAAGGATATGAATATGTTGCATTAAAATTCTCACTTTGCCAATACCAATCCTCATATTTGCGCCTTGGGGGTGATCTTGGTTTCTTTGCATGATTTGGCCGATAAGCATTCTTCTCTTCACTCTTATTTCGATATTTATCCAATAGTTCAGTGAAGGTGATTTTTGATTTCTTACACTTGCGCTTATTTCGGCCTTTGTTTTCTTTCGGTTTGCTTTCATTGATCATTGGATTTGCTTGCTGCCCCCCAGTCCTTGGCATCTCCATTGTAGCTTCGATGGAATTCTCTCCCTCAAGATTATGTTCATTATGCTCTTCAACATCTTCTTTATTTGAAAGCTTAATCCCATCACCTGCAGTTTTTACCTTCTCTTTCAATGGATCGGCTTGAAGCAGCCGATGCAAAAACTTTCTGCCATCGAGACCAATCGGAATAGACTGGTCATCTCTTGGTGTCTCAACAAATTTCTATCGTCCTTTATCAATGGCTGATTTAACTATTTGACGAAACATATTGCAATCCTCAAATTTATGTTTGAACGAATGATGCAACCTACAATACATTCGTCCTTGAATTGATGGCTTGACATGGTGATAAAGAATTCTTATGTAATTATTTTTCAGTAATAAATCAAATATTTGGTCACACATGCTTGAATTGAAGGTAAACTTCTTGCTTTCTAGCCGATCTTGTTGTGAGAACGGCTTTGGAGTTAAGCAAAGGAATGGTTCAGATTTGGCATCTTCCCATTCGGCTATGAATTCTCTTTCGCATTCATTTTCCGATGTCCTTAAATAAGAAACTATACTAGCATCGGTTTTCCCAAAAGATTTTAACCTTGGCTTTAAATTTCTGAAACGAAAATAGTTAGAACATACATGTCTTAATTGAAACCAAGTGTAAGCCAAGTAAGAAATAAGCAAAGCTACCCAACTAGATATGAACTTTAGAGAAAGCAACAGGAAAAGCTTTGGCTGTAACAATAAGTCATTATCGGTCTTTATAAATGGCGCAATGGGTTGACCGATATGTTCCATAACAATTTTATTGCTAACAAGTAAATTACCCTTCTTCATTGGTCTTTCAAAATTACTTATGAGAATATTTCTTATAGATGCATCAACAATAAAGTTTTGACCAAATCTGAAAATAGGTAAATTACTCGCTATGCATACCTCTTCAAATATGTTGGGAGAGCATGATGGTGGTGCCACTTGAAGAACATCTTGCTCCGTCTTTGGATGTCTCCCCAACACCTTGTCATCATCTTTTTCTTGATTCCGTGCATCATTGCTTTGAAGATCCATGTCAGCCGAACTTTGTTCGGCTACTTGTTCTTGTCCTTGAGGCTTGTCAATGGCATGGAACTCATAGGGCAGGAAGTAGGTTCCATTAACTTCAGAAAAATCAAGCACCGTTGTTTTCCTATGCTTGCCATGCCCTTTCTCAAGAATGCTTGCCTCGTTGGATTTGATGTATTCAGAATATATACTACTTGATTCGGCTTTTTCAACCGAAGCACTTTCATGTTCCGAATCATCCTTCTTTTCATTGCTACTACCAATTGGCAATGCTTCTTTTATCTGAGCCAATTCTTTTTCTATTTGTTTCTGACGGCGAGCGGCAAAATTAGCTTTAAGCTTTTTCTCAATTTCAGCCCACTCCAGATATGATTGCCCCCCAATGCTTTTAGATTCTTTCGGCAATGACACACGGGTGTTGCCGAAATTTTGCAATTGTGTAGGGGGTGTATAATATGATGTAGTACTAGGTGAAGGCATATGCATTGTTGTAAGACCATACTTTTGTTCGCCAATTTTATCAATTGGCAAAGATTCATCTTCTTGCAAAACTCTAGCTTTTATTGCGGCATAATCAGGAAATAGCTCCTTTTCATGTTGTTCAAGGCAAAGAGCACTAATTCTCTTATTTTGGGCTAAACTCTTCAATGCAGCCACCACTACCTCATCTTCTACAATGTTGGGCACAACCGCTCCTGTAAAATTTACATTCATTCGGCTATAACCAGGAAGGTGTGAAGCCGAATTATGAGCATCTACAGTTGTGTATGGTGCCGAAGAATTCGTAACATTAGGTGTAGCATATGACGGTTGAGAGTAACTGGCCGAATAGCCACTAGTAGCATGGCCAATTCTCTCATTCATCGGCATGGTTGGATTACTATATTGCACATTAGCTGTCGATGAATAAAAGGGTGAAACACTTTCTTGTATGGCATTGGAAATTCTAACTTGGGGTGTTTCAAATTGATTAATCGAACTCATCATGTTGCTCATCGGCATATGAATTTGCTGGGTTGCTGATGCATGTGAGTTGGGATACATATGGTGCATGTTACTAATATCATAAGAAGTTGAAGTATATGAATTACTTCGAATCGGCCCTTGCACGTAGTTAGTTGCATGATTGAAAAAACTAGGGTTGGCCGATAGAGTATACTCATTGAACGATCTAGTAACACCATATGAATTATTTGCATCTACATAAAGGGATTGGGTATTCATATTACCTTTGTAGACTGCAAACCCTAGATGACGATCTCTTCGTAGCAAGAACGGGCCGGAGACCGTTCGAAGCTTCGTCCCCAGTGGAGTCGCCAAAAAGTGTGTTCGCACAGGAACACGTCACGTGTACCCTCGACGCCGGGAGTGGTGCACCGCAGCTCATGTCGAAGGAGTCTCACCGGAAGCGTGATTCGCAAGTCGACTGGCGAGAGCTTTTGAAGACCCGAAACCCTACACTCCCGGGAGGGACCCCGTCGGGGAGTGCGGCGGCTATGGGCTGCCCTAGGTCGGTCAAGCCGCCCCTAGAGCCTCGGTATTCGCAGCTCTCCAACACGAAGAACGACGAAGAACGAGGGAGGAACAAAACGTAGATGAAAAAGTTGTAGATGCGTTTGCGATTGTGTGTTGTTCAATCGGCAGTCACCCCTTAGATATATAAGAGGCGGCTGGACTTCCCGTGCAAGGAAAAGGCTTGGATTCACGTCCAAAACCCTAGTCTAATTCGGACTGGTTTTGTCCGAACTTTCCAAAACTGTTCGGTTTAAACTGGCTGCACTTTGCGGGTCTTTTTTGTGGTGGTAAACAAACTCGGATGGAAACGAGCCCAAAAGCAATCTTGACCGCTTCGACGAGACGAACAACTTTCATGTTGAACGTTTTTTGATAACAGGCCATCTTGAGGGGGTTTTAGGCTGTTTTCCGAAGTTTGTGGCAGAAAAATCCAAAACCCGAACAAAGAACCCCCGAGTGTCCGGCCGTCCTCGGAGAAATCCAAAACCTGGATATCATTCCCGGAGTGTGTGGCCATCCTGATACAGCTGCGCATTTTCGGCTCTAACTTTTGCATACGAACTCCGATTTAGACGTTTCTTATATCAAAATCGATCGCCTCGACGAGACGAAGACAACCGTGTAGGAACTTTTCTCATATGAGGCCATCTTGGAGGCGTAATCAGCCGAATAGTATTCTGAATACAAAATCTGAATACTCAAAACACAACTTCGGCCTTAAAGATGAGATCGGATGGCTACGGCCGAAATATCAAAGTTTCTCCTTTTGACGATATGGAACTTTATTATTTTGAGCACTTCTCCATTTGAGGCCTTCTCAATTATGCTTTTGACCATGCCAAAATCTGGTGTCAACACTCGGCTGATCCGTTCTGCTGGTGAGCATGAGGGCATGACACATGGTGTGATATGCCAATTTGTTGGAAGGAGTTGAGGTTTCGGTACTCCCCTCCCCAATCAGATTGGAGAGCTAAGATTTTGCAACCAAACTTTCTGCTTGAAAGTTATGAAAAACTTGAAACACATCAGATTTCTTTTTGATGAGATAGATCAAGGTGTACTTGCTATAGTCATCGATAAAACTTATGTAATAGGTGTGTCTACTAACTAAACTAGGGGCAGGACCCAGACATCAGAAAATATGAGCTCAAGAGGTTTAGTGGAAACACTTGTAGACACAGGGTAAGGTAATTGATGACTATTAGCACACTGACATGAATCACAAACCGTTTCACAATCACACTCACCAACAAACGGGAGCTTATTCTTTTTAAGCAAATGTTCGACTAAAGAAAAAGATGCATGTCCTAATCTATCATGCCACCGTGTTGAAGAGACTTTGGTGACACCATAGGCTTGTTTATTCAATCTTCTAAGCTCGAGAATCAACGGGTAAAGCCCTCGAACGCATCTACCTCGGTACAGAATTTTCTTCGTGACCTGATCCTTGATCAAAAAGAAAAACGGATGAAACTCAAGGAATACATGGTTTTCAATGGCAATGCGATGAACTGAAAGAAGATTTTTGGAAGCACTAGGAACATGCAAGATTTTTCTTAGACGGATATTTCTATGGGGAGTTTTAAGCATTGAATGACCAACCTGGCTAATGCTCATACCTTCTCCGTTGGCAGTGTGAACTTGGTCTTGCCCGCAGTACTTCTCACGAACTGTGACCTTTTCTAGTTCGCTGGTGATGTGGTCAGTCGCACCGCTGTCCACATACCAGTTCGTGTCGACGTCGTAGGAGCCGTCAGCAGCACCTGCAACCTTCTCGTCTTGTGATGACTCGTCGTCGTCTTTGATACCAACAATCGCGTGCAGTATGGCCTAGTTTGCCGCAGATTTGGCATCGCGGCGCGTCGGGTTTGGCGCGAGGTCTGCCACCACGGCGGCCCTTGTTGTTGTTGTTGAAGGGCCGTCCACCGCCGCTGCCGCCACCACGAGAGGAGTTGCCGCCGCTGCTGTTTCCTCCTGCTGGCGGCTTGCCCTTGCCGCGCGGTGGTCCACGGTAGCGAGAGGAGCCGCCACTGCCGTCGCCGCGACCACCACGAGCGACCACGTTTGCGGACGACTTGAAGCCCCCGCCCGAGGTGTTGTTGTAGAGGGCGAGGCGCTGATCGAAGTTGCTCATCTGCGCATACAGATCGTCGAGGCTGATGGTGTCGGTGCGCGCGTCGTTGGCGGAGATGAGGGGCTGGTACTCCATGTCGAGGCCGGCAGTGATGTAGGAGACGAGCTCATCATCATCGATGGGCTTTCCAGCGGCCGCGAGCTCATCGGCGAGCGCCCTCATCTGAGCGAAGTAGGCAGCAACAGATTGCGTCCCCTTCTACGCCGTGGAGAGAGCAACTCGGATGTTGTTGACGCGGGCTCGAGATTGCGACGAGAACATGTGGGCAAGAGCTGCCCAGAGCTCGTGCGGCGTGGCGATGGAGGTGACCTGCACGAGAACCTCTTTGGTGAGGGTATTAAGCAAGTATCCAAGTACCTGCTGCCCTTCTCTGAACCAGATCGGATGGAGCGGGTTCGGAGTCTGCTCTTCTTTCCAGTCTTTGTCCTTCGTGGTGAGGATCTTGACAGGTTCCGGCATGGTGCCATCGGCATAGCCGAAAAGGCCAGCCCCTCTCAGCTGCGGTGTCACCTGCGCACGCCATAGGACGTAATTGGTGCGGGTGAGTTTTTCTGCAACCTGCCTGAGGGAAGCTTGGGCGGCGCCGGAGGACGACATGGCTGGCGGTGGATGGTTTTGCTAGATGAGGTGGATAGAGGAGGCTCTGTATACCATGTAAAGAAGCGGAGAACATCGTATCTCTCTCGAGGCGACGGTTTCGTGTGTTAATATAGGCAGGGGCATATCCCTGATAAGCATACAAGTTTGTTGAGATTACATCTTGAGGTACAAGAAAAGTAGAGATAAGATAATACAAAGAGATTACAACCATATACTCTAACTAACCTAGGCCGAGACTTATCTCAACATAACCGGTGCGAGTAGCGCCCCTTGACCTGAACATCATGTTGCTTAACAGTAATCAATTAGAAGCTGATGCAGCACTTGAAATACTGTCATCATTAAAGAACAAGGGTATTGTCTTTGCTTTCATGGTTTCGCCGCCTACTTGAGATGGTCTTATTTTGCCTGCCTACTTGAGGGGCGGTCTTATTTTGCAGGTAACTGAGGTTTCTATACTTGCTTTGTGAACAGATATACATCAGGTTTCTCCTGTAGAAAGATATAGGGATCATAGCTCCATACAGAAGTCAACTCCTTTAGCTGTGCTCGAGATTCAATTCTTTTTTATGGCCTGAGATTGTTGCTGAGATGGAAATCAATTCTGTGGATGGATTTCAAGGTCAGGAAGTTGACATCTTGTACCAGAGATAACCTTAATTAAACACAGCATGTGCCTGATTTAGCCTGCGTTTTCTCTTCTGAAACAGAAACTTGTGGTCACTGAACATTCAAACAACAAGTGAGCTCTGGAGGCGTGTAGTGCTGTTGTTAATTTTACTGGCTTTATGAATGAAATTAATTTGTTCAATATCTCTAGCTGGTGGATTAGTGATACTAGCCATCGTGTTGCTAATGTTGCACATACTACATGGGAATTGTGGAAACATCGTAATGACGTAGTTTTCATTCGTGCTCATTTGATGGGCATGCAGGTCCTCCTTCGGTGAAGAGTCGTTACAAGCCTGTCTTAGTGGATGGTGCTGTGCAAAAGAACGGCTGGCAGGGTGGCAAAAGGGCTAGAGCAGCTAGTTCAGAGACCACCCTCCCCACCCTGGCTGAAACATGACGCAGTTTTTGATTAAATCAGTGGCCGAGCAGGAGATGATTCTTCATCAGCACACGGTGATATGCAGATTTTTATTAAACAAAAAAGTCTAAATGAGCAAGGAGGTTTTCTGCAACACTGAGATTCAGTCATTCAAACCAAGAGGATTCCTTGCTTAAACATGACGCAGTTCGGAATGATGAGTAGCAAATAAGAAGAGTGGTACTGGTTCACCAACAATCCCTGATATGAAGAAGGGTAAGGTCAAGGCGGCAAGAAAGTTTACTGAACAACCAAGATCTGGGAACTCGAATGAAATGGATCCCTCAATTTCATCACATTTTGATGGAACAAGTAGCCATATACCGAACCTCACGAAAAGCCAAACTAAAGATAAAGGACACTGAGAGTTCAGAAGGCCCTGAAGAATCCGAAAGCAGAACTATCGACGGGGAAGAATCTGGTGCTAGTGATGGTGATGATCAAAATGAGGGCGACTTGGGAACTGATGTGGAGAAGAGGAAACTGCAAGAGAATAATGTGCAGAACATGGTATGAACAGTGATCCTCAAGAAGGGACATAATATCCACTTGATAATGTGGCTGATCCATTTGAGTCTGGTGGAGAGTCAGAAGCGAATGACGAAGGACATTTCTCGGATTCTGGTAACAAGAAAGGGAAATTAGAAGGTGTGCTTGCAGCTGGTAAACTCAATAAGGAAAATAAAATGAACTGTGAAAAACTTGGAGGAGCAGAAGCAGGCACAGATAACCCAAAAACGCAGCAAGAAGTTAAAGAGGCTGTTCATGTTGAAGGCACAGATTTAAATTTTAAGGTTCGCTACGTCTTGCACAAGGAACCACATATTTTACTATCCCAGTCCCAGGTACCTCGTCATATACAGAACAGCCTGTGTTTTACTTTTCTTTCAGAAGCTAGTAACTGAATATGGCATAACCGAAAAATAGTTCCTCTCTGAACATGTGCTGAGTGACTATACGATGGCTTCATGGGTAACTTTTATCACGCCCACTGTATCCTCTTCACCATTGAAATGCTTGGGCCCCCTGTGCTTATTATCTGAACTGTTGCTCACGCTATTCAATCGTGTCAAGCCAAAGAAACTGCCGCTGCCACCATGTCACTTGAGTTATACATTTGTTTTAACGAGTGATGGCATTGCACTATAGCAGTAATCTATTTATGTGTCTTAGAGATGATAGATGCATTTTTCAGTCTAATGGAAACTATAGGATTATCTAGGGGAATTATTATTGGCCAGGATCATGGTTAAGTTGTTTGTAGGATATACAAATTAATATTTGAGAGAACAAAAAAAATCTTACTGGGCATGCTTTTACGGACGCCCACCCTTTTGACCCATACAAGCGTGGTTTGCATTTTTTGTCACTATGTTGTACAGTTTTGAAGAACAGAAATCCTGATAGAAGATACATTTTAATTTTGCCTTTCCAGATTGCCTAAAAGACATCGAGCTACCTATTTGTCAGTTGGATTCGATCCCATAACAAAAATATGGATTTGGCCAGAGGAGAATGATGATTCTGCTAAAACAGAAGAGAAAGGTGATTCCGCTCAGGTGCCGCTCAAGAGGAAAAATAAAGGTTCGGAATGGATTCCTATTCCTATATAGGATAGGAATCAATCCTTCACATTTTGGAGGAAAAAAAACATTAACTAAGACTCAATGGAAAAATTCCTATCCTATGTATCAAATGACATCTCTTTCTGAATTGAGATGCATGTCATCTCACTTCCTATGATTTTCCTATTCCTACAACATTTCTATCCTATGAACAAAAGGAGGCCTCAGGACTACCTGGACATCCCAAAGGTTAAATCTAACGGCATACTAGTACATGCTGTCTTGAAAACATAGCGGGTGGTGCCTGTGAGGGCCACATCACCAACGAAGTGAACCATCCCGAGGCTCGTACTGACCGATGAACAGCCTCGTGATTCGGCACCTGGTTTTGCACGTAGACATTTGGCAAGATGGGTTTCGAGCAGGCCACAAGGTGAGACCCTCAACGGTCCTTTGGCGACCGTGTCTCTATGGGCAAACTGGCCAAGACCGGGACTGATTGCATTGGGTTGCTGCAGCCAGAATCATCCTCTGCATCAGTGATGTGAATCATATGCAGCTCCCGGTGGTATTCATTTGGATCTTGATGTGTTCCCGATAAACGCTGTTGCTATTTGTTTTCCCTCTTGTGTGACATGCATATCTCTTTCACTGTGAGGCCCCAAGGTGGATCCCTCAGAGTCACAGATTGATCAGTGGAGGAAGGAGTTTGGAAGGGGATGAGACGAGGAGCAGTAGTATTGTAGGTGAGATTCACAAGAGTCTGTATTTCTTCAGATAACAGGCACGGTTCAGAACTTCAGATACATATACAGAGGGTATATACTATGCCATGGCTAGCACACAGGCCACTCACACACGCGACGTATGCTCATTCAACGACCTGCTAGTGGGTCCGCTCGACGGTGGACACCCCTGTCAGGTCCTCTGTTGTCCGTCCACACCGTGGGCGCCGAGCATCAGGATGAACAAAGCTCTTTTATGAATTCTATTCTTTTTTTTGCGGGTGATTATGAATTCTATTCTTGAAGCAACAAGAAGCTGTCTGGGAAAGAATACTAGAGTGAGTAGGTACAATTGATCTTGTTTCAAAATGTTTATCTTGTTTTATGAGTTCTTGTTGCTGCTGAAATTTATCTTGCTTGAAATGTTTCGTTCGGTTTTTGTTTTGTTTCAATGTGTATTGTTTTGTTTCATTTTTGAAAAGCATAAATTTTTCAATAAATATTGGGAATTATCAAATTCTTCAAATAAATTTGTTTGGTTTTAATGAAAAATCTTCCATATTTTTTTTAAAATATTAGCATTTTATTAAGAATGTTCAATTTTTAAAATAGTTATTTTTCTTGTTTAATAAAATAAATATGAAAAATAATTAGGAATAATCGTATTTCAGACCAGAAACCAGCTTGCAGTCGTAAAAGAAACATGACTAGCCAATTATGAGGAGGGCCATTTGTGACTGTCCTTGTTCAAATCTTGACAAGGAAGGATGAAATGCAGTGCATCGTGCACCATCTTCACCCTGCCCTCCTGCGCCGTCAGTTTGTTTGGCAATGAATGACGCTCGCACGGGTACAGTACGTCGTGCCGAAAATTCCGTGGATTGATTCATGCAGACCAGTGTGTGCGCGTGCGCTTTCCGATCATGCACCGGGTCGATCGATTGGGCCAGGGAAGAATCTGGCAATTGCAGGTCTTGAGAACCTTCTAGATGGTTTTGCTCCAGTTATTTCAGGTTTTGTTCCTTTTTTTCAATTTTAAAAATTGTTATTTTTTAAAGTATAAATACTTTAAAATGTTAGAAATTATAAAAAACTTCAAATAAATTTGATTGAGATTAAAAAACATTCCACATTTTTGAAAAAATGGTAGCATTTGTTACGGTTTTTTCACTTTTTAAAAATAATTGTTTTCCTTGTTTTTGTTAAATTTTACGAAAAAACTTACTAAAAACCAAAAAACGGTTAAAAATACAACATGGAGAAAAACACGTGCTACACATACTCCGTGACGCTACAGTGCCATACAAAATGGAAAAATACCCTAAAATAAAAAGGGAATCAAAAACATAAACCGTTTGCTACAGACCGGTGTGAAACATCGACAACTTGACACAGAGGGCATCACATAGGATCTTCCTAGGGTGCATCTGTAGCTACTAGGGATGGATTTCCATGCATGCGGCATAAGAGGTTTGCTGCTGACAACAGACAGGGAGACGAAGGCACGACGATATCTGATCAAAGAAGCAAGGAAAAGGAATGGACATCACTATGGTAGGTTCAGGTACCCAACAGAGAGTAGAGTGTTCTTGTGGTGTCTCTCAAAACTCTCGATCCGAGCTGGTGATGTGCTACGTAGTAGAAATATGGAGAAGGACAGCCATATGGCGCCTTTTGTGTGGACAAGCAGACTCATGACGACATTCGGTGATATACCGCAACATGTCAAAATGTGTTCGTGTGTTAGTGTCCGATGAAGCGTCAAAATAGGTAGCGGTTACCCATGAGATCAAGCTGAGGGCTGGATTCTCTCGTTGATTGAGAAATTACCACATTGCGAGTCAATAAAAATCTTTGTTACCTTGTGGGGAAAATGGCACGTGAGAAGAAAAGCTATACATGAGGATAGGAGTAGCGACAGGTGTTGCTAAGATGGTGGCTCCAGGCTTACTGATGTACTACTTTGTTAAGTCTTTGTGAATAATTAATAAAGTGGCCGCATGCATCGCCCAGATGCAGAGGCCCGAGGTACATCCTTATTTTAAAAAAAAAACTTGTTGCTTTGTAGAAAGATTTGTAGTGAAGTTGGAAATGCCTGAGAATCACAAGCCGACTGCTAATGCAACAACACCAACCCAGGCCGCGACCTGGATTCCGCCTTTAGAGGGATGTGCCAAACTTAATGTTGATGTGGCCATACGGAAAAATAATAACAATGATTCAGTTGCTGTAATTGCAAGAGGCAGGAATGCTGCTTCCCTCGGAGAATCGAGCATAACACTCCAAGGCTCTTGAATGTTGTGAAGCTCTTTTCACTTGTGAATGATCCGCTACTTCGTATTGTAAGAATCACAAGCGACTGCCTTGAAGTGATTAACTCAATTCAGCAAAAGCCTGAATTGCAGAATTCGGCGTGCTCTCATTCGTACATGATAGGAGATGTTCAAACAAAGAGCCCCACATATTGACGCATAGTTCCCACAATGAAAAAAATTCTAGATACATGGCCAACAATTTTTAATACATGATGAACAACTCTTAAAAGAATATGAACATTATTTAAATACACAGTCAACAATTTCTAGATACAAGATGAACAATTTTTAATAAACAATGACAGTTCAGGTACTCGGTGAAAGTTTTTTAATACTTGATGAACAATTATGAAAAATCAATGAACAACTTGTAGATACATGATAATTCTAGATACACAATGAACAATTTTTATCACACATGATGCCCATTTTTCATACGGATATGGAACATTTAAATAGATGCTGAATAGAGATGAAATTTTTTTTGTAACATGTTATGAACCATTTAAATTAGAATATGAATATTAAAATAGCACCATACTTTTCTAAATACACGCTAAACATTTTTTCCAAAAAACATTATGAACCTTTTTAAATTATTACATGATGAACATTTAAATACACATTGAACTTTTTTATAGATAAGACTGGTATCAACTAGTGCACTCATCGCCATCCCAGATCATCGGATCAAAATAACTCTACCGACATGGTCTGACATCTAACTGGATTATCAAATTCATGGTCAATAGTGACACAATTACCTTAACTGGTTTTACTTATACAAGGCCTTTGCAACTACAAAAGCATATCAAACAAAAAACCCGGACAAATAGTCCAACCGATGGGTACTAAATAAATTGCCTCAACAACCTTTAGCTATCTTCTCGAGCACGTAGGGAGTCTCCAGCTATCCTTGGCCAGTGTTCATCCCTTATTTCATCAGCCCTCAGGAAGTGGATTACAGCAAGTGACTCAATGCGCCGGAACATTCGCTGCTGCACCAAACGCCGTTCCTCATTTGTCAGTGGGAACCTTATCATGCCCGTGTCACATACCCGTGTATTATACACATGCGCATAACGTTGCTTCGCTGGGCACTTAGGACAAATCAGTCTGTCATACAGATATATATCCTGTAAATTCACCGTTGCTTTCAGGATACGCCTAACATGATTCACCATGTAGTCATTAACTTGGAAGCCGAAGAGGATGAACTTGGTGAGACGGCGATGCTTGAAGTTTGATGTAGGTGATTTCCACTCAACACCCTTATTGTTGCTATACAAGTGCTCCCTCCTAATCTCCGGATTCATTTGCATTTCACATGGATGATGCATTACCTACATGCATGCCACCCATAGGACAAATGTAAATGGAACAGGTTAATTTCACAGGCGTACATTAAAGAACAAGCTTTAGGTAAGAACATACCTTCATATATAGCTCCTCCAGGGACGGCGCCGCCTCCAAAATGAACATTGTCCAGGTGAGATCGTACCCTTCCGGGATGTCAACTAGATTGGCAATCCTTAGTTGCTGGAACACAGATGTCAACCTTTTGGTTAGACGCTCTGGTTGAACCCAAATCTGCGTCAATAAGTACGTGATAGGATGAGTAGAGAACAAGTGAAGAGAACAAAGCAATCATCCTGACTTACCTTTTCGTATTTAAACCCCAACCTCAGGTCCCTCAGGTCTTGAATAGAGGTCTCATAAAGAAACTTACTTATCTCGACCGTTTTGTGCCAAGTACGATAAACATTTGAAAGGCTTAGAGCCTTAAGCAATGGCGCGTAGCCAATTGACAGTGGTGGCTCTTGGAAAGACATCATCCAATACTCAAACGCCAATCGGTTGAGTTTGGGAAGCCAGGTGAGCTTCACCATGTCGAATCGACAATTGACAATACTGAGCTCACTGAGTTGTGCGTGTTCGACATGGAGCGTTATCCAACTCTTTGTGCTGCAATTGACAAATTTTAAACATTCTAATTGCTTGCAAGTGATGATGATGTTCGAGACAAAGTCAGATTCAGCAAATCTCAGATTCTCTAGGTAGAGGCGCGTCAGACCAACAAATGCATGAGGACACTCTTGGAAGAATGACACGAACCGTGCCGCGTAGTTCACCAAATCATTAGCGGTGCACTTTATGTGTTCCTTCTCCGTCAGAATTGTGAATTCGGTCTTGTCAATCTTGCATGTCGCCATGGCATTGCCAACGGCACACCCAACGGACATGGGGGCATCGTCTCTCAAGTAGAACGTCGCGCTGAAGAGGCGGATGGAGCGCCCGCCCAGATCCCTGCGTGCCAATATGCTCCTTGCCGCTTTGACCACGGCTGCATTGGTCCTCCGGACCAATACATCTTTGGATATGCTGGCTTTAGTTGTTGTCTTTTTATTAGTCGTGCCGGTTTTGGATTTCGAGGGCAGGACGTCTTGAGCAGTTATTGAAAGCCGTGGGAGCATGGCAGAAAGCTGACTCCACCGTCTTGAGAGGATGCTGGTTCTCGTAGCATCGCGGACATTGAGACGGTCGAGGATGTTGAGCAGGATGTCGTCGGGCAAGCTGCTGATCACATCATCTGCACTGACTTTCTGCATTTGGCTCCGAAACAAATCAGAGTTGGCATCACATTATTAGGGTGAACTGAATATGCGTATATTGATGATAGTCTCAAAAGCGCAACTTTTGATACTCTCAGAGATACAATTTGTTTAGTGCCGCAAAGGTGCAGCTTTGATCTGATTATAAGATAACACAAGGCTTGATAAGTATTTCACAAAACAAAAAAGTAAATTTTGATAATACTCAAAGATCCAATCTCGATGATGTCTGGAAGAAATTTGACACTTGGTTGCCAAGGAAGGATATTTTCATGAGAAACGAAATGTATTTAGAGGATACTTGATACTTTCATGAGAAATAGAAATATATTTAGAGGAAGGAGAGGGCATGGAAGCCTCCGCGTTGGAGTTGGAGACTTGACCGAAATATATTTTCTCCCATGGTTCCCACGTAGACGCGACCTGACTATATATGGTTCTTGTCGTAAGAGATAGTAATTTTTTTTTCTTTTGCTGGTGATGTTGTAGGAGGATCAATCTATAGCGGAAAGAAAATGACGAGGAGGACGAACTCACCGTCACCGGGATGTTGACGAACGGTTTGGTCACCGACGCTTTCGCGGGAGTGGTTCTGCGATGCGACGGGAGCTTCATCTCTTCTGGCTGGGAGCTGGTGACCGCCGGCCAGCCGGAGCGATCGCCAGGGCAGATATACAGTGGCGGCTTGGAATTGGATCCCGCTTCCGGTGGAGGCTGAATATGATTCGATCTACTGCACAATCTGTACAAGGCCTGGGTGGAGACGGACTCTCGCCAGATTTATAGTGGCCTGGCTCCCGCGTGGAACTCAACTAAGAGACAGAGAAGGAGAAGGATTCTATCATCTCCTTCCTTATGTAAATCTACGTATATATAGAGGCTTCGACGGCGACGGCGACGGCGGGACGGTGAAGCAACCAGCGCGGCGCATCCCTCGACAGCACGCCACACACGCACAGCACCCCGCCGCGCCGGGCACATTGAGTGCCTGCTCGACCGCATCGAGAAACCTCAGCCGAGCTCCAGAGTGCTGCAGTCTTCTGCACTCCAGAGCCACCTTTTCATTGATCGACGCCTGAAATTGTGCAGCTTTTTTGGGCTTGTTGTTTTCAGACAAACCGACAGACACATGGACAGCAGTAATTTCAGATGAAAAGGAAAACCTACTTCTGTTCGTTCCAAAACTTATGTATGTATGTCGTTTTACATGGCAGCATTCTTGTTCTGGCCATCAATTTGAGTGATTATGAAATTATAAACAGCGAGCTCTTGTTTTGGCCAACATTACTGTGCCAGCATCGTGTGCTTCACCATACCCACACACCTTGGGACCAGCAGCCTGCCGGGCTCTTGTTTTGGCCAACATTACTGTGCCAGCATCGAGCATCAACGACGAGGACGAAGCCGGTGAACACAAGCGCCTCCGCAACGTCTACAACGGCAGCCATCGTCGACGTGTTGAGATTCCAAGCTCCGGGACCCGACAGCCATCATCGATGACCAGCCAAGGCGTGTAGGTCCGGCCGGTGGTGCCGGCGGTGTGCTCCTGGCTGGTGTTGCCTAGTTGGATGACGAAGTGGTGCCGCTGGGCGGAAGTGCAGGCGCGCACACGAGTTGCTCGAGCAAATGCCCACTAGAGAGAGATGAGAGGAAGAAGAGATGGGCGAGTAGGAGAGAGAAAATTACCATGTCAGCGAAGACCAGTCAAAACCATGCTGAGTTAGCATCAATACCGGGTTTGCTGACTAAACTTATTCGGTTTGAAGAGTTAGGGGTTGTTTGGTTACGTAGATTATAGAGAACTAGTTTCCTTTAAACTCGATTTCAGTTGTAACAACCAAAAATCTTGTTTGGATTGTCTGACAGAATCGTGGATATGCAAAACTAAGTTTTACAAAAGCCCAAAAACCGAGTTTATGGAAAAACGACTAATCAACGTTTTTCTATATACTCGTTTTGGCTGAACAGGGAGTCGGCCACGAGCACTGCGACGTTCTCCCAGGTACAACCACGGCGACGCTGAAAGTCAACTGGAGGGTGAAACGTTCTATGCCAGGACATCAATGAAGCGCTCGCACCACTGGCGAGCTCGCCGCTAGGGGTCCGGACGTGGCCGCCGTCGTGTTGGGACGGCGAGATGGGAGCGGCCGCCGAGGGCAGGGTGAGCATGGCCGACAAACTCCTCTTCCTGTACACCGGCGACGGCTACAACCTGATCTCTCCGGTCGCTGCACTCCAGGCGGAGGTTCATGGGAACTAACTACTGAGTATAAGTTAATCAACCAGCAAGGAAGTGATTCAACAAGCACTTGAACAGCACGAGAACGGAGATGTAGTTGAAGGCCCATTCCAATCCTCCTTTTTGTGAAATTTGTAGCAACAACAGAGCTCAATGGAGCAGTGAATGCAGCGACGTCACACCAACTGCACTGCTCTCCGCCCTGACATAGCAGGGCGTGCATCCCGTCGCCGGGCGGTAGTGCCTCTGCACCCTAGACCCTAGTTCCTCTTCGGCTGCGGTTGAGGCGGGGTCGCGCGGCAAGCCGCCTGTTGCACGCCCTGCGTAGCCGACTAGCCCGCCACTTGGTTCGCTTCGTCCTCGACAACGCCGTTGTCGTGTGGTTCGCTTGGTCCATGGCGACGCCGTCCTCGAGGAACTGGCCCAAGAAGAGAGACTAATCGTGTTTTCTTTTTGTTTTCTATCCAAACAAAGAATTGTATACACTCACCTTAACAGAAAAACTAACTAAAACTGGTTTTCCTAAAAATCCTCTGAAAACTGGTTTTCTAAAAACTCACGTCTAATTCTTGGCATCCAAACAACCCCTTAAGGAACTAAGATTTATCGGTTTTGAAGCTGAGCTCTTTTACAGTACCCTGGTACTCCAAAACCATACACCGGAGTACCAAGCATATCTGGCCGTCCATGGTCGAGGGCTGTTTAGTCATTTCTTCTATGGTAATTTGTTTTTTTTCATCCTCTGGTGGCTACCGTCCTGGTCATTCAGCTACCAGAACAAGAAAATCCCGGAAGAGTGGCGGTGCCGCCTTCAGCCGAATACACTTCTTTGCCGCACACTGCTCTGCCCCCCAGCACCGATCGCTCAACTCCGCAGCTCGTATGGCATATCGTGTTGCCCCGGGCGCGCCGATTGATTTGTCTTCGTGCCGCTTGCTTGAGATTGATTTCTCACGCGCTGACGTCTGGATCAGGAAAACTAGGAGTACGGATGAAATCAGGGGCAGCAGATTCGTTCTCAATTGATTGCTCCCGAATACTACTGAAGTTGTTAATTCATGTATAGATGAACTAGAATAATTTGTAGAACGAGTATGGCTGTGATGAAATAGCAGGCGAGACATTTTTCTACTAATTCGTTCATACATCCAACTTAAATTTCTCCCAGGAAACGATCAGTCATGGGGACCTGAACGGTGTGGGTCTTTTTCAGGCTCATCCCCGGCTCCTCGCCCACTACGGACATGCAGGAGCTGCCTTGGGACGGCATGCAAGTCGCTCCAACCCCAGGGTGGTGGTGCCGTGGTGGTGGCCGGCAATCCAAGCACCGGCCGCCATGAATAAAATAGGGTTTGGTAAAAACGAATGACTTGTTTAGATGCTGAATACTCGGAGGTTACCGGTGGGAGAAAAAAGACACAAAAAAGGTTTGTTATGATTACAGTTTTGCCCCTTGGATCAAGGTACTCCGTGACTTCTTGAGTTCGTACTCCATGTGACTAATGGTGGAGTACCAAATCACTATCATCATTGGACCGGGAGAAATAGACGGTCCATATTAGTTTCTTTCCGCCCGGCTCAAAATTCTTAAGGGACATCTTGAATTTTTATGAGCTACACCCGTAGGATCTTGCCTCTAACTCCATAGTGAACTTGTGCCAATTCCAAGTCATATGTGAAGTGTACCTGCAAGTAGACCGTCTGTAACTCTCTTCAGAGAGTTCTTTTATGTCAATAAGCAGACAGAAGTCGCCGGCGGCCGTAGTCAGGAGCTGGGAGGAGTCTCGTTTCAGAGACGAAGGGGCACCGTTTTTCCCAAAGCTGAGCTGCCAAGTCACCCAAAAGGCTGGAATAAGACTTGGTTCTATTGCAAGAATACTGCTCCTGAAGACGAACACCCATTGCCGGGTTATAGGTCGACCCGCCTTTCACATCATAAAGTTTACCCAGGCAAACTCACACTTATTGAAAAAGCTGAGACAAAGAAGCTTGTCTCAAAAGTAGGAGCGCTAGTAGCCAATGGGCTTACCGGGGCTGATCTAACCCGGTGCTGGGTTTCTTGGCGAATTTTGCCTTTGAGCCGCCGCAGCGGTCTGATGTGTACTTACACTGGGGAGACCACTGATCCTCAGAGACATACTGCGGAAGAATTTGAGGGAGACGTACTTGACGCCGCCGTGCAAACTTTGATTAAAGTTCCCGAAGACGAAGTCGGCAAATTCGGGCTAGCACCATTTTACAAGTGTAGCCCGGCACCACCCGTAAGCATCCTGCTTAACCTTTTACTACTGCTTCATCCGTCAATTAAACATCCTCTGATATCTTGTTGCAGGCGAACTCCCCTTTCTGGAAAAGCACAATGAAGAAGACGGCGGCTATTAAACAGCGCCAGGCCGCGGCGGGTGATGACCCAAAGCAGCAGAAGAAGAAGCCTGTCAATGATCCAGAGGCCTTAAATGATGAGACGCCTGAAGAAGATCCATCCCGCAACGAGTCAGACGAAGATGCGTCAGAGGTAAGTTGTATTAGCTTTGATTAATCTGACTCTGATTTCTTCATACATGTGTAAAATAACACCATTCACTAATAAAAAAAGGCCCATTTGTCCCGGTTCATAAGGCCCATTTGTCCTGGTTCGGGAACCGGGACTAAAGGGTCGGAACTAAAGCCCAACACCTTTAGTCCCGGTTCTTATACGAACCGTGACAGATGGGGCTCCACGTGGCCGCTGCGGCGAGGCCAGAGAGGAGGGCCTTTAGTCCCGGTTGGTAACACCAATCGGGACCAAAGATCATCCACGTGTCAGCAGCTCAGGAG